>NW_028249747.1:0-7500 GCF_964263255.1 Lissotriton vulgaris
CTGTGTGTATATATATATATATATATATATATATATATATATATATATATATATATATATATATATATATATATATATATATATATATATTCACAGAAAAAAACATAGGTTATAGACCATATATAGTTAGGAATTTGCATTTACAAAACCTTGAAAATTCACTGAAAAAACCATAGGTTATAGACCATATATAGTTAGGGATTAGCATTTAAAAAACCTTATTTTATTTGCACAAAACCATTGAAATTCCATATATAGTTAGTTGCACTAACTATATATCGCGGACCCGCAATCCACTGCTAATGATGTCACATATTACATCATTCATGACATGGTCAGTGACATCACTGATGACATCACTGATGACATCTCAAATGACATCACTGATGACATCACTGATGACAACACCCAGTGACTGTATGTTTCTGTAAAGTTAAAATATGTCTTACATATTGAAGAATGAGTGGATGTATAAGTGTCTGGATGAAGGATTTAGTAGGTGCATGACTGACTGTATGAGAGAATGATTAAATGTGTCTCACTGAGTGTATGGGTTAGTGATTAAAGTGTCTTAATTTGGCAATCATTATTTATGTTGTTCTGTAAACTGCTGCATGTTTAAATCAGTAGCTATATCAGTAACTATATGGGTTATTGAATGGTTGCCCAAGTATTTGTATGGGAGACTGAGTATGTGTGTGGGTGGCTGGGAGGTGTATAACTCTGTGCATAGATGTGTGAGCAGTTGATTCCCTAGGTGTATGGGTTCAAAAGTGCATGTAGAAACAGCTGTATGGACAGTTGACTGTGTGCATGAGTATATTGGTGAGTGAATGGATATCTCAGTGCTACATGTCAAAGTAAGTACATATGTAAAACACACTCCATGTGAGAGTTGACATATATAAATAACTGAACATAAGAGCCAGTGAATGTGTGAGTGGCTGTATGAATCATTGTGAACTTGTATCAAGGATTGTATAAGAGAGTAAATATGTGTTACTATATGTTTGAATAAGTAAGGTGTGTATAACTGTATAGTTGAGGAAATGGAGATGTGATTGATTCTTTGCATGACTGACTAGGTGTGTGAGTAACTCCATGGATGTGTGACAGTCTGTGAGTGCCTGTTTACACTGAGTGTATCTAAGGTTATATTAGAGTCTGAAGATGTATTATCACATAAATGATATCATCAGTGATGTAATCAGTAATGTCAAATGAGATGTCAGTGATGTCATCAGTGATGTCATTTGAGATGTCATCAGTGATGTCATCAGTGATGTCATTTGAGATGTCATCAGTGATGTCATCAGTGATGTCACTGACCATGTCATGAATGATGTAATATGTGACATCATTAGCAGTGGATTGCGGGTCCGCGATATATAGTTAGTGCAACTAACTATATATGGAATTTCAATGGTTTTGTGCAAATAAAATAAGGTTTTTTAAATGCTAATCCCTAACTATATATGGTCTATAACCTATGGTTTTTTCAGTGAATTTTCAAGGTTTTGTAAATGCAAATTCCTAACTATATATGGTCTATAACCTATGGTTTTTTCTGTGAATTTCAATGGTTTTTTAAAAGCTAATATCTATAGCTGTAAAATATATTCTTTATTAAGTGACGTATCACGTAGCCCGTGAGACGCCTCATGATGCATCGCATAACCGTGACGTATCGTCTCTGCAGCGCAAACCAAACCCAAAACGTAAGCGCGCCAGAACACGCTTAAAGATATATATATATTTTTTTAACCTTAATTAGACAAAATCCACACGTGCACATATCACAAACGTTCAAAAAACACAATATGTCGGACTCCCGTTACGCTGCCGGTTAGCTGCCCGGTTAACGTACCAGGAAGCACCTTTACCGCGAAAAATCGCAATTTTTTTTTCTTTTGCCCCGCAGGGAACTTTAATAGCCCCCTCATCAATCCTAGGGGTTCAGGAGGGGTCTGCCTTACCCCTTTCATTCATTTACACCTTTTTTTTTTCCACCTCTTGTCTCTCGATCCTACCGAGAGACAAGATGGCGGCCGCTCCGGACTGTTTACAATGTTGACAGCCAATCAGCTACTCCTCAGACTCCCGTTACACAGCCGGTTAGCTTCCCGGTTAGCTGTCCGGTTAGCTGCCCGGTTCGCGTACTAAGACGCGTCTCTACGGCGAAAAAATCGGATTTTTTTTTTTTTTTTGGCCCCGCGTGGCTTTATAATATCCCCCTCATCAATCCTATGGGGTCAGAAGGGGTCTACCTTGCCCTCTTTCCTTCATTTCCCCCTTTGTTTTAGTCTCCTCTTGTCTCTCGATCCTACCGAGAGACAAGATGGCGGCCGCTCCGGACTGTTTACAATGTTGACAGCCAATCAGCTACTCCTCAGACTCCCGTTACACTGCCGGTTAGCTTCCCGGTTAGCTGCCCGGTTAGCTGCCCGGTTCGCTTACCAAGACGCGTCTCTACGGCGAAAAATCGGATTTTTTTTTTTTTTTTGGGGCCCCGCGTGGCTCTATAATATCCCCCTCATCAATCCTAGGGGGTCAGAAGGGGTCTACCTTGCCCCCTTTCCTTCATTTCCCCCTTTGTTTTGGCCTCCTCTTGTCTCTCGATCCTACCGAGAGACAAGATGGCGGCCGCTCCGGACTGTTTAGAATGTTGACAGACACCGGAGAACCAATCAGCTTCGCTTCGCAAAG
Organism: Lissotriton vulgaris; assembly: GCF_964263255.1. Lineage (NCBI taxonomy): Eukaryota > Metazoa > Chordata > Amphibia > Caudata > Salamandridae > Lissotriton > Lissotriton vulgaris. Next base: position 2,707 of record NW_028249747.1, read on the forward strand.
TTCCGATACGCGAAAAGTTCGCTAACCGGATCGCTACCCGGAGCGCTGTTACAGATATATATCTTGTTTTAAACGTTAATTTCTCAAAATCCACTGAAGCACATATATTGAGACCTAGCAAAGGCACATCGGGCTAACAGTCCCTACAATTTTGCCAAGTTTCGTGGAAATCCATTCAGCCGTTCGGGCTAAAAGTGAGGCCAACCGCCCTATGGAAATTAACATGGGAAAAACGCGTTTTGGGACCCCCCTTTTTTCTCGGCCCCCCCTTGACGAACCCCCCCCCAAATTTCCAGGAGCTGCTCAGAAACAAAATGTGCCATTTTCCTGAAAATTTCAGCCAATTCCGTCCACAAACGCCAAAGTTATTAGGCATAGAATTTTCAGAAATCCCATAGAGAAAAAATCCTAACTATATATACCTACTGGCTATCGCCAGTAGGTAATATATATATATATATATATTCACTAAAAAAAACATAGGTTTTAGGCCTTATATAGTTAGGAATTAACATATAAAAAACCATTGAAATTCCTCCTATATAGTTATCTGGACATTTTATTGATATAAAACCAATGAAATTCGACATATAGTTAGGTCCACTAACTATATATTTCGCGCATCCGCAATCCAATGCTGATGATGTCACATATTACATCATTCATGACATGGTCAGTGACATCACTGATGACATCACTGATGACATCATCCAGTGTCTGTGTGTTTTTGTAAAGTTTAAATATCTTTTACATATTGAAGAATGAGAGGATGTATAAGAGTATGGATGAAGGATTTGATTGTATAAGTGAGTAAGTATGTGTTTGTATATCTGTGAAAATGTAAGCTGTTCTGTGTTTAACTGTATAGATCAAGAAATCAAAGTGTGATTGATTCTTTACAGGACTGAGTAGGTGTGTGAGTAACTCCATGGATGAGTGGCAGTGTGTGAGTGTCTGCATAGGTGTATGAGTGCATATGATAGTGTTGCAATGATGAGTGACAGTATGTACGAATGACCTTATGGGTGAATGAATGAATGTGCATGTAGACGTAGGAATTAGTTAGTGGGTATGTAGTAAATGGTATTGGTGTGTCAATAGTTTCAAAAATGATACTTTGTATTTTACACTAGGTGTATTAGAGTGTAAGGAGGTGCATTGTATTATCACATAGACGTAGGAATTAGTTAGTGGGTATGTAGTAAATGGTATTGGTGTGTCAATAGTTTCAAAAATGATACTTTGTATTTTACACTAGGTGTATTAGAGTGTAAGGAGGTGCATTGTATTATCACATGAAGTATATCATTAGTGGTGTAATTATTGATGTTAAATGAGCTGTCATCAGTGATGTCATCAGTGATGTCATGAATGATGTAATATGTGACATCATCAGCATTGGATTGCGGATGCGCGAAATATATAGTTAGTGAACCTAACTATATGTCGAATTTCATTGGTTTTATATCAATAAAATGTCCAGCTAACTATATAGGAGGAATTTCAATGGTTTTTTATATGTTAATTCCTAACTATATAAGGCCTAAAACCTATGGTTTTTTTAGTGAATTTCATTGTTTTTTTAAAGGCTAATTCCTAACTATATATAGTGTATAACCTTTGGTTTTTTCAGTGAATTTCATTGGTTTTTTAAATGCTAATATATATATATATATATATATATATATATATATATATATATATATATATATATATATATATATATATATGTAGGAGGAATTTCAATGGTTTTTTATATGTTAATTCCTAACTATATAAGGCCTAAAACCTATAGTTTTTTTAGTGAATTTCATTGGTTTTTTAAAGGCTATTTCCTAACTATATATAGTATATAACCTTTGGTTTTTTCAGTGAATATATATATATATATATATTTTTTTTTTTTTCATTGGTTTTTTAAAGGCTAATTCCTAACTATATATAGTGTATAACCTTTGGTTTTTCAGTGAATTTCATTGGTTTTTTAAATGCTAATATATATATATATATATATAGGAGGAATTTCAATGGTTTTTTATATGTTAATTCTATATATTACCTACTGGCGGTCGCCAGTAGGTATATATAGTTAGGATTTTTTCCCTATGGCATTTCTGAAAATTCTATGTCTAATAACTTTGGCGTTTGTGGACGGAATCGGCTGAAATTTTCAGGAAAATGGCACATTTTGTTTTTGAGCAGCTCCTGGAAATTTGGGGGGGTTCGTCAAGGGGGGGCCGAGAAAAAAGGGGGGTCCCAAAACGCGTTTTTCCCATGTTAATTTCCATAGGGCGGTTGGACTCACTTTTAGCCCGAACGGCTGAATGGATTTCCACGAAACTTGGCAAAATTGTAGGGACTGTTAGCCCGATGTGCCTTTGCTAGGTCTCAATATATGTGCTTCAGTGGATTTTGAGAAATTAACGTTTAAATCAAGATATATATCTGTAACAGCGCTCCGGGTAGCGATCCGGTTAGCGAACTTTTCGCGTATCGGAACTTTGCGATGCGAAGCTGATTGGCCCTCCGGTGTCTGTCAACATTCTAAACAGTCCGGAGCGGCCGCCATCTTGTCTCTCGGTAGGATCGAGAGACAAGAGGAGGCCAAAACAAAGGGGGAAATGAAGGAAAGGGGGCAAGGTAGACCCCTTCTGACCCCCTAGGATTGATGAGGGGGATATTATAGAGCCACGCGGGGCCCCAAAAAAAAAAAAAATCCGTTTTTTTCGCCGTAGAGACGCGTCTTGGTAAGCGAACCGGGCAGCTAACCGGGCAGCTAACCGGGAAGCTAACCGGCAGTGTAACGGGAGTCTGAGGAGCAGCTGATTGGCTGTCAACATTGTAAACAGTCCGGAGCGGCCGCCATCTTGTCTCTCGGTAGGATCAAGAGACAAGAGGAGACCAAAACAAAGGGGGAAATGAAGGAAAGAGGGCAAGGTAGACCCCTTCTGACCCCATAGGATTGATGAGGGGGATATTATAAAACCACGCGGGCCCAAAAAAAAAAAAAAAAAAAAAATCCTGAGGAGTAGCTGATTGGCTGTCAACATTGTCATTTGAGATGTCATCAGTGATGTCATCAGTGATGTCACTGACCATGTCATGAATGATGTAATATGTGACATCATTAGCAGTGGATTGCGGGTCCGCGATATATAGTTAGTGCAACTAACTATATATGGAATTTCAATGGTTTTGTGCAAATAAAATAAGGTTTTTTAAATGCTAATCCCTAACTATATATGGTCTATAACCTATGGTTTTTTCAGTGAATTTTCAAGGTTTTGTAAATGCAAATTCCTAACTATATATGGTCTATAACCTATGGTTTTTTCTGTGAATATATATATATATATATACACAAAATATTAGAAATACAGAATATATCTAGTTGTGAGTGTGTGTCAGAGTAAAAACAGGGGAATTGAATATAGCAAATAAGTAAGATAAAAAGGTTTTCTGTAGAAGACAAAACAAAAACACAATGCTACTCCATGCAAACAAGGCAGAAGACAGGGGTGCTTTGTGAGGCCAACCCCTTGACTCTTATCGAAGCACTTTCCTAGCTCATGTGAGAACAATTTTCGGAATTGGGAGAGATTCAGGGTTTGTTATGAAGATCAAATACTAACCGTCAAAGTTATTGCCCATTTGACAGAAATTAGATGTCTCACGTTGAGCAGTATCATTGTTTATGTTAAGAGTTATAGATGGTGCACTGGAGAGAAATATCATGCCTCATTTACTCTAAAATATTGAATAATGAGGGCAGTTTCACTAAAATACTGGGTTCATTTAAGGTCTCATTTGGAATTTTTTCATAATGAATACATAGTCACTATAAACACGTATGCTATGAAAGTAGGAGGTTTGCCTTAGTTAACAGTGAACTCTCGCCTTCCTGGTAGACAGAGGCCTTATAAAGAAAACAGTTACACTTACGTACTTACATGTAATTCTGGCACTTGGCACAGACTGGATAATGTACCCTTTTCCTTACTTCGTTCTTGTACATTGGGCGCACCTGTTGGTTTGAGGGGGCAGGGGGGGCGGGGTGGTGTTGAAATGCAATTCCGTAGTACAGAACACGGCCTTTTATAATGCTTTGTTGCTAGGAAATGCAATGTTAGCTCCTCAAATATGTCCTTGCTCGATATCTCAACCTATATATGAATAGAAATGTGCATATGTGCACTTTACAACTGAGTAACTTGTCATCTTATTACACAACTAAAATGTACTGGTCTCATTAGTTTATAAGAGTTTTTATTTACAAAACCTATTAAAGTTTGTTACAAAAAAAATAAAATAAAGAAGACAGCGACACAAACAGAATTTGACAGTTTTTTCGTTACAAAACAGTCAATGGAAAATGCCCTTTTTCACCTACCTTGGCAGCTGCCTCATAACATAGCATCCTGCTGCAACAGCTGGGCCAGAAGTGCTTCAAAAGTGGACAACGGGTGACCAAGATTCGCAAATTTCCGTGCGGAATTTATAGTCACTTCTCCAAAAAACAGCCTGTTGATTTATAATTTGTCCTGGAAGTTTCATTTTCCAGGTAAAAAAAAATGAATAAAGGGGCAGCGGGTGCAATTCTATTCTTTGTAATGTGACGGAATGTCACTCGAAGCGCTCATGCGGTTCTCTGTGTAGTGTGTAGCTGTCAGAAGGGTTGCACATCTCTGACTATGCTTAACCGATGCAAAAACGGCGTGAAAGGGCGGATTAGTTTATCTTTAATGGGTATCTGCACACTGCTAAGGCAGGATAAAATTGCATAATTAGGCGTGG
>NW_028249747.1:12500-26206 GCF_964263255.1 Lissotriton vulgaris
AGCTGCCCAAATGAGGCAGCCGTGGACCCGCAGTTTGTCCGCGGATGTGCAAACCCGCGACCGTGGCCAGCCGCTAACAAATGGAAGAAAAGGTTGCCACCTAGGTGGGAATGCACTTACAGGTAGGAATTAATGCCAGCGCAAGGTCGCGAGCTGCGAACAGAGTCCCTTTCCTGCCAGACGCGTTTCGGGCCAACGCCCTCTTCAGTGGCAGCACATGTGACATGACGGCAGCTGCAGGCACCAGTAAATACCCTCAGTGATTATGCACAGGTGTGAAACCTGAAGCAATGCTTTCTGGGACTGGTGGTTCGATAAAACCCAAGTGGGTCGCCGCCGCCATTCGCATGCAAAAAAAGTTTTAAAGGGATTGCCAATGTCCCCGCAAGCACCCCGCAAGTAAAGGCACCTCCTGTACCACAAAAAGCTGCCCAAATGAGGCAGCCGTGGACCCGCAGTTTGTCCGCGGATGTGCAAACCCGCGACCGTGGCCGGCCGCTAACAAATGGAAGAAAAGGTTGCCACCTAGGTGGGAATGCACTTACAGGTAGGAATTAATGCCATCGCAAGGGCGCGAGCTGCGAACAGAGTCCCTTTCCTGCCAGACGCGTTTCGGGCCAACGCCCTCTTCAGTGGCAGCACATGTGACATGACGGCAGCTGCAGGCACCAGTAAATACCCTCAGTGATTATGCACAGGTGTGAAACCTGAAGCAATGCTTTCTGGGACTGGTGGTTCGATAAAACCCAAGTGGGTCGCCGCCGCCATTCGCATGCAAAAAAAGTTTTAAAGGGATTGCCAATGTCCCCGCAAGCACCCCGCAAGTAAAGGCACCTCCTGTACCACAAAAAGCTGCCCAAATGAGGCAGCCGTGGACCCGCAGTTTGTCCGCGGATGTGCAAACCCGCGACCGTGGCCGGCCGCTAACAAATGGAAGAAAAGGTTTCCACCTAGGTGGGAATGCACTTACAGGTAGGAATTAATGCCAGCGCAAGGGCGCGAGCTGCGAACAGAGTCCCTTTCCTGCCAGACGCGTTTCGGGCCAACGCCCTCTTCAGTGGCAGCACATGTGACATGACGGCAGCTGCAGGCACCAGTAAATACCCTCAGTGATTATGCACAGGTGTGAAACCTGAAGCAATGCTTTCTGGGACTGGTGGTTCGATAAAACCCAAGTGGGTCGCCGCCGCCATTCGCATGCAAAAAAAGTTTTAAAGGGATTGCCAATGTCCCCGCAAGCACCCCGCAAGTAAAGGCACCTCCTGTACCACAAAAAGCTGCCCAAATGAGGCAGCCGTGGACCCGCAGTTTGTCCGCGGATGTGCAAACCCGCGACCGTGGCCGGCCGCTAACAAATGGAAGAAAAGGTTGCCACCTAGGTGGGAATGCACTTACAGGTAGGAATTAATGCCAGCGCAAGGGCGCGAGCTGCGAACAGAGTCCCTTTCCTGCCAGACGCGTTTCGGGCCAACGCCCTCTTCAGTGGCAGCACATGTGACATGACGGCAGCTGCAGGCACCAGTAAATACCCTCAGTGATTATGCACAGGTGTGAAACCTGAAGCAATGCTGTCTGGGACTGGTGGTTCGATAAAACCCAAGTGGGTCGCCGCCGCCATTCGCATGCAAAAAAAGTTTTAAAGGGATTGCCAATGTCCCCGCAAGCACCCCGCAAGTAAAGGCACCTCCTGTACCACAAAAAGCTGCCCAAATGAGGCAGCCGTGGACCCGCAGTTTGTCCGCGGATGTGCAAACCCGCGACCGTGGCCGGCCGCTAACAAATGGAAGAAAAGGTTGCCACCTAGGTGGGAATGCACTTACAGGTAGGAATTAATGCCAGCGCAAGGGCGCGAGCTGCGAACAGAGTCCCTTTCCTGCCAGACGCGTTTCGGGCCAATGCCCTCTTCAGTGGCAGCACATGTGACATGACGGCAGCTGCAGGCACCAGTAAATACCCTCAGTGATTATGCACAGGTGTGAAACCTGAAGCAATGCTTTCTGGGACTGGTGGTTCGATAAAACCCAAGTGGGTCGCCGCCGCCATTCGCATGCAAAAAAAGTTTTAAAGGGATTGCCTATGTCCCCGCAAGCACCCCGCAAGTAAAGGCACCTCCTGTACCACAAAAAGCTGCCCAAATGAGGCAGCCGTGGACCCGCAGTTTGTTCGCGGATGTGCAAACCCGCGACCGTGGCCGGCCGCTAACAAATGGAAGAAAAGGTTGCCACCTAGGTGGGAATGCACTTACAGGTAGGAATTAATGCCAGCGCAAGGGCGCGAGCTGCGAACAGAGTCCCTTTCCTGCCAGACGCGTTTCGGGCCAACGCCCTCTTCAGTGGCAGCACATGTGACATGACGGCAGCTGCAGGCACCAGTAAATACCCTCAGTGATTATGCACAAGTGTGAAACCTGAAGCAATGCTTTCTGGGACTGGTGGTTCGATAAAACCCAAGTGGGTCGCCGCCGCCATTCGCATGCAAAAAAAGTTTTAAAGGGATTGCCAATGTCCCCGCAAGCACCCCGCAAGTAAAGGCACCTCCTGTACCACAAAAAGCTGCCCAAATGAGGCAGCCGTGGACCCGCAGTTTGTCCGCGGATGTGCAAACCCGCGACCGTGGCCGGTCGCTAACAAATGGAAGAAAAGGTTGCCACCTAGGTGGGAATGCACTTACAGGTAGGAATTAATGCCAGCGCAAGGGCGCGAGCTGCGAACAGAGTCCCTTTCCTGCCGACGCGTTTCGGGCCAACGCCCTCTTCAGTGGCAGCACATGTGACATGACGGCAGCTGCAGGCACCAGTAAATACCCTCAGTGATTATGCACAGGTGTGAAACCTGAAGCAATGCTTTCTGGGAATGGTGCTTCGATAAAACCCAAGTGGGTCGCCGCCGCCATTCGCATGCAAAAAATGTTTTAAAGGGATTGCCAATGTCCCCGCAAGCACCCCGCAAGTAAAGGCACCTCCTGTACCACAAAAAGCTGCCCAAATGAGGCAGCCGTGGACCCGCAGTTTGTTCGCGGATGTGCAAACCCGCGACCGTGGCCGGCCGCTAACAAATGGAAGAAAAGGTTGCCACCTACGTGGGAATGCACTTACAGGTAGGAATTAATGCCAGCGCAAGGGCGCGAGCTGCGAACAGAGTCCCTTTCCTGCCAGACGCGTTTCGGGCCAACGCCCTCTTCAGTGGCAGCACATGTGACATGACGGCAGCTGCAGGCACCAGTAAATACCCTCAGTGATTATGCACAGGTGTGAAACCTGAAACAATGCTTTCTGGGACTGGTGGTTCGATAAAACCCAAGTGGGTCGCCGCCGCCATTCGCATGCAAAAAAAGTTTTAAAAGGATTGCCAATGTCCCCGCAAGCACCCCGCAAGTAAAGGCACCTCCTGTACCACAAAAAGCTGCCCAAATGAGGCAGCCGTGGACCCGCAGTTTGTCCGCGGATGTGCAAACCCGCGACCGTGGCCGGCCGCTAACAAATGGAAGAAAAGGTTGCCACCTAGGTGGGAATGCACTTACAGGTAGGAATTAATGCCAGCGCAAGGGCGCGAGCTGCGAACAGAGTCCCTTTCCTGCCAGACGCGTTTCGGGCCAACGCCCTCTTCAGTGGCAGCACATGTGACATGACGGCAGCTGCAGGCACCAGTAAATACCCTCAGTGATTATGCACAGGTGTGAAACCTGAAGCAATGCTTTCTGGGACTGGTGGTTCGATAAAACCCAAGTGGGTCGCCGCCGCCATTCGCATGCAAAAAAAGTTTTAAAGGGATTGCCAATGTCCCCGCAAGCACCCCACAAGTAAAGGCACCTCCTGTACCACAAAAAGCTGCCCAAATGAGGCAGCCGTGGACCCGCAGTTTGTCCGCGGATGTGCAAACCCGCGACCGTGGCCGGCCGCTAACAAATGGAAGAAAAGGTTGCCACCTAGGTGGGAATGCACTTACAGGTAGGAATTAATGCCAGCGCAAGGGCGCGAGCTGCGAACAGAGTCCCTTTCCTGCCAGACGCGTTTCGGGCCAGCGCCCTCTTCAGTGGCAGCACATGTGACATGACGGCAGCTGCAGGCACCAGTAAATACCCTCAGTGATTATGCACAGGTGTGAAACCTGAAGCAATGCTTTCTGGGACTGGTGGTTCGATAAAACCCAAGTGGGTCGCCGCCGCCATTCGCATGCAAAAAAAGTTTTAAAGGGATTGCCAATGTCCCCGCAAGCACCCCGCAAGTAAAGGCACCTCCTGTACCACAAAAAGCTGCCCAAATGAGGCAGCCGTGGACCCGCAGTTTGTCCGCGAATGTGCAAACCCGCGACCGTGGCCGGCCGCTAACAAATGGAAGAAAAGGCCGGCCACGGTCGCGTGTTTGCACATCCGCGGACAAACTGCGGGTCCACGGCTGCCTCATTTGGGCAGCTTTTTGTGGTACAGGAGGTGCCTTTACTTGCGGGGTGCTTGCGGGGACATTGGCAATCCCTTTAAAACTTTTTTTGCATGCGAATGGCGGTGGCGACCCACTTGGGTTTTATCGAACCACCAGTCCCAGAAAGCATTGTTTCAGGTTTCACACCTGTGCATAATCACTGAGGGTATTTACTGGTGCCTGCAGCTGCCGTCATGTCACATGTGCTGCCACTGAAGAGGGCGATGGCCCGAAACGCGTCTGGCAGGAAAGGGACTCTGTTCGCAGCTCGCGCCCTTGCGCTGGCATTAATTCCTACCTGGAAGTGCATTCCCACCTAGGTGGCAACCTTTTCTTCCATTTGTTAGCGGCTGGCCACGGTCGCGGGTTTGCACATCCGCGGACAAACTGCGGGTCCACGGCTGCCTCATTTGGGCAGCTTTTTGTGGTACAGGAGGTGCCTTTACTTGCGGGGTGCTTGCGGGGACATTGGCAATCCCTTTAAAACTTTTTTTGCATGCGAATGGCGGCGGCGACCCACTTGGGTTTTATCGAACCACCAGTCCCAGAAAGCATTGCTTCAGGTTTCACACCTGTGCATAATCACTGAGGGTATTTACTGGTGCCTGCAGCTGCCGTCATGTCACATGTGCTGCCACTGAAGAGGGCGTTGGCCCGAAACGCGTCTGGCAGGAAAAGGACTCTGTTCGCAGCTCGCGCCCTTGCGCTGGCATTAATTCCTACCTGTAAGTGCATTCCCACCTAGGTGGCAACCTTTTCTTCCATTTGTTAGCGGCCGGCCACGGTCGCGGGTTTGCACATCCGCGGACAAACTGCGGGTCCACGGCTGCCTCATTTGGGCAGCTTTTTGTGGTACAGGAGGTGCCTTTACTTGCGGGGTGCTTGCGGGGACATTGGCAATCCCTTTAAAACTTTTTTTGCATGCGAATGGCGGCGGCGACCCACTTGGGTTTTATCGAACCACCAGTCCCAGAAAGCATTGCTTCAGGTTTCACACCTGTGCATAATCACTGAGGGTATTTACTGGTGCCTGCAGCTGCCATCATGTCACATGTGCTGCCACTGAAGAGGGAGTTGGCCCGAAACGCGTCTGGCAGGAAAGGGACTCTGTTCGCAGCTCGCGCCCTTGCGCTGGCATTAATTCCTACCTGTAAGTGCATTCCCACCTAGGTGGCAACCTTTTCTTCCATTTGTTAGCGGCCGGCCACGGTCGCGGGTTTGCACATCCGCGGACAAACTGCGGGTCCACGGCTGCCTCATTTGGGCAGCTTTTTGTGGTACAGGAGGTGCCTTTACTTGCGGGGTGCTTGCGGGGACATTGGCAATCCCTTTAAAACTTTTTTTGCATGCGAATGGCGGCGGCGACCCACTTGGGTTTTATCGAACCACCAGTCCCAGAAAGCATTGCTTCAGGTTTCACACCTGTGCATAATCACTGAGGGTATTTACTGGTGCCTGCAGCTGCCGTCATGTCACATGTGCTGCCACTGAAGAGGGCGTTGGCCCGAAACGCGTCTGGCAGGAAAGGGACTCTGTTCGCAGCTCGCGCCCTTGCGCTGGCATTAATTCCTACCTGTAAGTGCATTCCCACCTAGGTGGCAACCTTTTCTTCCATTTGTTAGCGGCCGGCCACGGTCGCGGGTTTGCACATCCGCGGACAAACTGCGGGTCCACGGCTGCCTCATTTGGGCAGCTTTTTGTGGTACAGGAGGTGCCTTTACTTGCGGGGTGCTTGCGGGGACATTGGCAATTGAATCAATCACTCCTCCATTTCGTCAACTATACAGTTATACACACCTTACTAATTCAAACATATTCTAACACATATTTACTCTCTTATACAATCCCTGATACAAGTTCACAATGATTCATACAACCACTCTCACATTCACTGGCTCTTATGCACAGTTATTTATATATGTCAACTCTACCATGTACTGTGTTTTACATATGTACTTACTTTGACATGTAGCACTGAGATATCCATTCACTCACCAATACACTCATGCACACAGTCAACTGCCCATACAGCTGTTTCCACATGCACGTTTGAACCCATACATCTAGTGAATCAACTGCTCACACATCTATGCACAGAGTCATACACCTCCCAGCCACCCACACACATACTCAGTCTCCCATACAAATACTTGGGCAACCAATCAATAACCCATATAGTTACTCATATAGCTACTGATTAACACATGTAGCAGTTTACAGAACAACAGACATAATGATGCACAAATTAAGACAGTTTAGACACTAACCCATGCACTCAGTGAGACACATTTAATCACTCTCTCATACAGTCAGTCATGCACCTACTAAATCCTTCATCCAGACACTTATACATCCACTCATTCTTCAATATGTAAGACATATTTTAACTTTACAGAAACATACAGTCACTGGATGATGTCATCAGTGATGACCATGTCATGAATGATGTAATATGTGACATCATCAGCAGTGGATTGCGGGTGCGCGATATATAGTTATTGCATCTAACTATATATGCGAATTTCAATGGTTTTGTGCGAGTAAATTAAGGTTTTGTAAATGCTAATCCCTAACTATAGATGGTCTATAACCTATGGTTTTTTCAGTGAATTTCAATGGTTTTTTAATAGCAAATATCAAAAGCTGTAAAATGTATTCCTATTCTAATTCAAAAATATATTTTATATTTTATTTTTTAAGCAAAGACCCAGATGCATTTACAGTTTATCACTGACAATGTTCCAGGCTAATGTATTTTCACGGGAAATTAACAACTGTCCTGCAAGTAAAATATTCCTATTTCGTGAAAAAGGGCGTTTCTTCGTCCCATGAGGGAGCCGTTGAGCAAAAGAGACTCGGCCTGCTGTCTTAGTCGCTGATAGGCCTGATTATCGGATTTTTATCGATCACTTTATGTTGCAACAGTGGAAAACAAAACAGCCCTTGCCCATTTATTTTTACAGCATTCCTGCGTATTATACCCTACCCCCAAACAGTATTTTGCCTGTTACCATAGTAGTAGTTTATGGAACACTTACGTCAGCACATAGGTTAAAAGTTCACCACAATATGTTGCTAATGAGTGAGCTTCAGCATTATACTTCAAAATATAAATATCATTTCTATTGATGACTGCTACCCCCACAAAAAAACAGACGTATGTACTTTTTTAATTAACTTTTATTAAAACAATAACTGGAACTATAACTAAAAGATAACACTACAATAAATAACTAGAACTATAAGTAACAAAACAATATAATAAACAACATATAATATGGAGTCCAAAATAAGTATTGTAGTTAATCTGCAAAACAAAAAGAAAATTAGTGTTTAAAATTAGATTGAAGTGACTAAATGAGATCAAACAACACAAGTCAAAGTAAAACTTGACAATATTTATATTTTTTTAAATGTTCGCAGTGTGCCTGAAATGCTTCAACTGCCATTGTACATGCAGACTTTGGTCCACCCTTTTTATCAATTTTTGCAGTTTGAGATATAACGTCCTACATGTGTTATTCATCTCCTACTTTCTCCTTTCAAATTCTCTTGTAAAGACCTTAACAACAAATAAAGGGAACATTTTCTGCATATTTTTAATAAAGCATTTGACACAATGCATAGTAACACCGTATTTATTGAATGTTTTGAAATTAATTTTCACAAGTCTTAAAAAAGGTGAATGCAAGAAAAGTTACTTGCCGCATATGCAAGACTGCTTTCAAGAGGAGACCCCAATAAAAAGGACTGGTGTGGAACTGCAAGTATGCTGAAGCAGTTGCAGACTAAGAATCCGGTCAACTTTGCAAGGGAAGAGTTAAGGAGATTGAGAGCGGCTCCTTCTGCTTCATGAGAAGGCCCGAGTACCAGTGGAGCAACACCGTCAACCTCTAGAGCACAGCCTAATATTTGTCCCCAATTTGGAACCCTTTAAGAGAAAAAGTAAGAAGGTTGGGAGCTTTGTATGCCATCCTAATATCTAATTATCCATAGTTATACAGAGATCCGCCCTGTATCAGACTCATATGTACAAGTGTATATTGTAGATTATCTGCCACCGAAAACCTCTCAAGTACCTATATCCGTTACTTTTTAACTTCGTTGAGTAGTCATATTGTGAGTATTTACCTTAAAGTTGTTAATTTTTTATTGATTATTGCTCTTTGAGATATTCCCTGTCTACAAACAGAGAAGAATAGGAATATTCTGTCTCCCTTTGCAGATAGTGAAGGATAGGTAATGCGGACTTTTGTCCCCCGTTGTAATCCGTCATGCCTGTTTTTCTCCCCACTGATTGATTGATTGGCTGGACATTTATTGTTCAAGGAATAGTTCTTTCGAGGTATTCTCTGTTTGCAAATAACGTGGAATAGAAATATTCTGTCTAGTCTTTGCAAGTAGTGAAGGGTGGGTAATGCGGACCTTTGTCCCCGTTGTAATCTGTCATGCCCATCTACTCCCCACTGATTGAGAAACTAGTTCCACCCGGACCATTTATTAGAGGTACATCATCTGGCTCAACCGGAGAGTACCCCTAATAAAGAATACATATGTAAAATACGAAATAATCACTGTATCCTGTTAAACAGAAACTTTACAATGAAACACACTTGAAAAAGAAGGGAAAGAAATCGAACAAAATCAGTAGGCCACTGATGAGTTTTTGACTTCGCTAGAAATAAGAAACATGGAAGTGGTGAGAGAAGCCAAGCTTGACGTTACGGCAGCCACGAGGTAGCTAACCTCCGCCACCCCCCCCACTGCTCCAAGCATGTCTGTCCCACCGCCCACCACGCCCATTAACGGTAACATGAAATAGATACAAATCAGCAGATACCTACCCCCATTTCGGAAACTACCGAAGTGCAACAGGTCCACGGTTACGCCCATCCGGAAGACGAGGCCTCGACACGTGCAGGGCGGGGCCCGACTAGCCGCCATCAGCCGGAGAAGTCGTGGGATGGTCGGCCCGGAATGTACTGGTCCTCCCATTCTCTTCTGGTGCCCTGCAGGCCACGGGGGGGATGTCTTGCCTCTGCCTCCGACCCCCCCCTCTTATCGCCTGGTCTGGACATCACGGATATCAACGCCAGGTGTCAGCGTGGGGTGCGCTGGGAGGGAGAGGCGGCGCAAACGAGCCTCTCCCACCCCCCCAGGTGGGGGCCCCTCAGCTGCACCCCCAACGCTCCACTCACCCAACAAAAGAGTCGTCACGTAAGGTGCACCAGGAGAGGAGCCGAGGCCGACGGGATCTTCTTCTTTCTTCAATAATGGCTGCGACAACACTGGGGGGGATGTCTTGCACATGCCACCGACCCCCCCTCCTATCTCCTGGTCTGGCCTACCCGTTCGGTCCTGAAGTGGCGCCCTGCAGGCCACGGGGGGGATGTCTTGCCTCTGCCTCCGGCCCCCCCCCCTCTTATCGCCTGGTCCAGACATCACGGATATCAACGCCAGGTGTCGGCGTGGGGTGCGCTGGGAGGGAGAGGCGGCGCGAACGAGCCTCTCCCACCCCCCCAGGTGGGGGCCCCTCAGCTGCACCCCCAACGCTCCACTCACCCGACAAGGGTTCCTCCACTCTTGCGATGCAGCGGCGCTCCACTGACCCGACAAAAGGTCTTGTCCACTATTGCGAGGCAATGATGCTCCGCTCACCCAGCTTGGGTTTCGTTTACTTTTGTGGTACAACAACGCTTTTGAGTTCAACTAGAAAATGAGTCCTGCGTCCAGAAACGTTCTCCTCAACTTTGAAGATTCTATAAGAGCCACGTGGGCCCCCGACCCCCGATGGGGAATGACTGCCATGATCACCCACGGAATGACCACGACGTAGCCGAGGGACGTCGGCGCGCTCATGCCGGCGCTGGTCTCAGTCTTGAAATGATCAAAATTCTGCAAGACTACCAACTTGATCAATTCCGGTGGAACACCAGTATGACCCGGTAGGAGAGATTGTTGCCTCCCACCCCACTTTGACTGATGGTTCATGTCGCCAGTCCCCTCTGCTACCCTTCAACGAAAACTTTTGGACTGCCGAAAGAGGTCCCGGTCCAACCACGAGTTGGTGGAGACATTTTTGACTATACTTGGACCTTCCTGACCTCACCCAAAATGGCGCCGGTACAAATGAAACTCTCAACTCCTTGTTGTGCCCCGATTGCTCAGCCTTGATATCATGAGATATGTATGCAGTTTTTAGCACATGAATTGATATGGGATAAGACTGATTATATGTTCGGACAATGAATTGATCCGGGATGGGTATTGATTATACGTTCGAACAATGAATTGACATGGGACGGGTACTGATTACATGTTCGAACAATTAATTGATATTAAGTTCTAAAGCATCATTGATTACTGTATTTATTATTGAAGGTTCGAATTGTCGACACTTTTGGTACTAGCTCACAATGAATTATCGATATGATTTTGTTGCACTTGTCGCACTTTTTACTATGAAATCAACGACCACTGACTCTGTTATGTTTTCCACAAATAAATACCCCCCTCCATTTACAGTTCCAGCCTGCTCCGTGGCCGGCCCACGGGGTTGTAGGCCCGTACTTGGGCATCAACATTTTTATTAAAGGTTTTTGAAAAAGCAAACTTAGTTGTAACGCGTAGATTGGTAAGTTTCAAATAAATGGCCACTGTTTCCGATTTTTTTTTTTTTTTTTTAAAAAGCAGGTGAAATGAAGCAGCTCAATTAGTTAAGGGTTAAAAAGTATAGTACGCAGAAACATTGAAAATATGAATGGTCCAGGTTTGTTGTATGTGTTTTTCATTTTTGTACAGCATAAAGCAATCGATAAAGATCCTGGCATTTAGCCTCTACTTTATATGCTACCTGTATCAGGGAAGTTGTTTTAAATGCCCCTAAGCCACCCCGAAGGAATGTCACCTGGCCCCCCTAGTACGAACGAAAACGACCCCGTACCACTGTAGGTTATCTCTCTTCCTCAAAAATGACAAAAAATACTTTCTAGGACGTTTTGTACATTGATGATTTTCATATGATCTATTTATTAAAGTAATACTCATCTCCCCGCATGAAATTAATTTTCCACATGCTACACAAGTCAATCTCATCTGCCCAAAGTTCTTTTGCAGATTTGGGACCGTTTCCCTTGCCTCTGACTCACTTATTACTACTAAGTCATTGGTGGATGTTTTTGCCGGTCGGGGGTTATCCACCAAATCTCGAAGTTGTGCTTTAGAATAATTAAGAGGGTGCCACCTCTCCATGTGCCGATGCATGGTATGATTACCATAGCTATATTTTTTTTCGGTCCCTCTCGAGAGTTTTTTTTTTGCAGATGAGGCAGGTAACGAACCTGGCATTAACTTTCTTTTCATGAGAAGGAAAAGAAAAAAATTGCCAGATAAAATTCACTTTCACATGGGACGTTCTTGGCATTTCTTTCAGAAACTTTTACATCACTGTGTCATTTCTTTGTCTATCCTGGTTAAAGCAATGTCATGTTTAATATAAGCACTTCCACATAGGATTGGGTGTATTGTTATAAGGCATGCTTTAAAAGTGATTTAATGAAATGAGCGACATTTCACTGAGTGAGTTCAGCAACACTGATATATGAAAACATTGGTGGTAAATGATATTAAATGTTACATGGTGTTCTTTGCAGGAGTTTAAGTCCTTTGTTGCAGTGGCAATTCTGCCTCAGGATTAGGGGGCCAGGGGGCTGAGTGGTACTTGTATGATATGTAGAGTGAAATGATAGGCTCTCCTCATGAAAAATAAAACTCTGTTCTTGTGTTCCTGCTTCCAACGCCCGTCTCTTTATTTGGTAACCGTTCAAGATGGGAACTAAGTGGCGTCTTGTGCCAGCAGCCTGGGCATCGGTTGTAATCTGGGCTGAATTTTCCTCAGCACGGGGTGTGATTCTCAGGGAAGAGCAGCGCATATGGGAGGAGGTTTATGGTCCATACATGAGAGAGAGAGCGTGGGTGACCAGTGCATGGGGGAGATGCTTGCGAGGGTGGGGAGCCATGCTGAGGATCGGCGTCGTGCAGAGTGTGGGTCTGGTCAAGGCATCTAAAATGGCTGCTGTGCACGACAAAAGTGTGGCATTGGAAAAAAAACAAGATGGCGCAGACAATGTTTATCAATACGGATTAATTTATAACAATTATTTTTAACAATATATTTACTCGCAGTGTCAAAATGGCGGTCAACACTTCCTGATTTCCTTCGATTCGAACGTTAACAGAAATCACGCAGCAAAAAAACCGCTCACGCGCAACCGCTGGAAGACAAGTATCAACATATATGAGCCTCCTCAACCACCCTCAGAAAACATAGGGGGTCAGGATACGTCTCCCATACCCCCTTATACCCAATACTCACATTGCTTTTCCTCCATCTTGTAATTTAATTAAATCGAAACACAAAATGGCGAATTCTCGTTTCGCTACCAGTTTGCGACCCGGTTCACGAACCGAGAAGCGCTTCTACCGCGAAAAATCTTTTTATTTGCCCCACGGGACCCTTTAATAACCCCAACATCATTCCTAGGGGGTCAAGAGGAGTCTACCTTGCCCCCTTTCATTAAATTCCCCCTTCGTTTTTCTCCTCCTCTTGTCTCTCGATCCTACCGAGAGACAAGATGGCGGCCGCACCGGACTGTTTAGAATGTTGACAGACACCGGAGAGCCAATCAGCTTCGCTTCGCAAAGCTCCGTTACGCGAAAAGTACGCGATCTGGAGCGCTATCCGGGACGCTGTCACAGATATATACATTTTTTTAAACGTTAATTTCTCAAAATCCACTGGAGCACATATATTGAGACCCAGCAAAGGCACATCGGGCTAACAGTCCCTACAATTTTGCCAAGTTTCGTGCAAATCCATTCGAGCTAAAAGTGAGGCCAAACGCCCTATGGAAAAATGAATGGGAAAAACGCGTTTTGGGACCCCCCTTTTTTGTCGGCCCCCCCTTGACGAAACCCCCCCAAATTTTCAGGGGCTGCTCAGAAACGAAATGTGCCATTTTCCTGAAAATTTCAGCCGATTCCATCCACAAACGCCAAGGTTATTAGACATAGAATTTTCAAAAGTTCCATAGAGAAAAAATCCTAACTATATATACCTACTGGCGACCGCCAGTAGGATATATATATATATATATATATATATATATATATATATATATATATAGAGAGAGAGAGAGAGAGAGAGAGAGAGAGAGAGAGAGAGAGAGAGAGAGAGAGAGAGAGAGAGGGAGAGAGAGAGAGAGAGATAGATAGATAGATAGATATAAAG
>NW_028249748.1:0-26116 GCF_964263255.1 Lissotriton vulgaris
TCAAGAAAGGGCGATACATTATTGCTGCTTTTATCAGCAGGAAACTGCCACTATTTATTATTATTTATTTATTTTTGAATTTTATAGAGCGCACGGCTACCCCCGAGGGGGTGTCCCGGCGCTAACAACTAATGAGCTCAAAGAAGGAGGAGAGAATCAAGAAGAGAACAACCAAGTCTTTAGTTTGCGGCGAAAGATGGATTCAGTGGGGACAAATCTTAGCTCCAAGGGGAGGTTATTCCACAGTCTAGCTGCTGCTACTCCAAAAGCTCTACCGCCTACTCTAGAAAGGCGGAAGCGTGGGACAACCAAGAGACGTAAACTATTGGATCGTAAGGATCTCACAGAGTGTGATAGAACAAGACGTTTTTTCAGATAGCCTGGGCCAAGATTGTTCAAGGCTCGAAAAGCAAGAATCAGTATCTTAAAGTAGATCCGTTTAGTAATAGGGAGCCAATGCAGTTGTTTACGATAGGATGCTACAGATTGTCGAAACGGAATATTGCCAATCAATCTGGCAGCGGCATTCTGCACAATTTGCAGACGTTCAATCTGGTACAGAGGGGCACCTGCGTAGAGACTGTTCGCATAGTCTAAGTGAGACGTGATCAGTGACTGAACCACCGTTCTACGAGCATTCAATGGGAGGTAAGGCAGAATCTTTTTAATCATACCCAATTTCGCAAAACAGGCAGATGTAGTCTTAGTAATGTGAGGAGCGAAAGAAAGGGTATTATCAAACAGGAAGCCCAGATTGCGAACTGTGACAGCTGGTATCGGGGGGGGGTCAAGGACCACTGGCCACCACAGGCTGGATGGAATAGGAGTTTTCTGATTAAAAAACATAACCTCCGTTTTATCAGTATTAAGCCTGAGGTGGTTGGTGGTCATCCAATTGCAGATGTTATTTAAACACTGACGAAAGTTGGCAAAAGAGGTGTCAGAGTGATCCCTAAAAGAAAACACCAGCTGGGTATCATCAGCATAGGAGATCACTCTGACTCCCCAAGATTCCACCACCTTGGCCAGAGGGGCAAGATATACATTAAATAATAAAGGGCTCAGGGCCGAGCCCTGGGGGACACCACAAAGAAGAGGTTTCTCAGTCGAAGTAAAAGGCTTCAGAAAGACCCTCTGAGAGCGATCCTTCAAGAAGGAACTAATCCAGGTCAACACAGTACCTCCTATGCCCAACTGGCACAGGCGATCCAATAAGATTGTGTGGGAAACCGTATCAAAGGCGGCGGATAGGTCGAGGAGGACCAACATGGCCTCCTCGCCCCTATCCACACACTCTCTGACAGTTTCGGAGACTTCAAGGAGAGCTGTCTCTGTACTAAAGCCTGCTCTGAATCCCGACTGAGAGTCATGGAGAAGCAGATTAGTCTCCAGAAATTCAGCCAATTGCAGTTGGACTGCTTTCTCCAAGATCTTAGCTGACTGGGGAAGAAGGGAAATGGGCCGGTAGTTTGAGAAGAGGCTAGGATCTGAATGCGCCTTTTTTAGGATCAGGACCAGCATGGCCTCCTTCCAAATGGAGGGAAACTGGCCTGAACCCAGAGAACAATTCCAGATGTCGAGAAGGGGCTCAATCAATATAGGGGCAAGAATACCCATCATGGTAGCCGGAATCAGATCAAGAGGAGAGCCGGATTTGCACTGTGTAATTAGTCTCTGAGAAGACTCAATAGTCATCTCCTTAAAAGATTCGAGGAGAGGGATGTCCCTATCTATCTCACTAGGGGCTGGTGAGATACCCTCTGGGGGGAAGGAGGACCTAATGGTCACAATCTTCTCCTGAAAGTATTCGGAGAGACCACTACACAGTACCTGGCTGGCCGGGATCTGAGAAGATAAGGCCGCAGGATGCGAAAAGTCCTTCACAATTTTAAAAAGGGATTTGGAGGAATTCCTAGATTTCTCGATTTGGAGGACAAAAAAATCTCTCATAGTTGACCGTTTTAAGGAGAGAAACTTTCTCAGAGCGGATTTATAAACAACTTTGGCCTCTGGATCATAGTTTTTTCGCCATAGACGTTCAAGTTTTTTACAACGGCTCTTCTCCTCCCTAAGCGTCTCCCACGCCTCCTGATTACCTCTTCAAAGGTTGTCACCGTGAGGGTGGCCAAATGGGCGGGGGTATTGCTATTATTGCTAAAGCACATTTCAAATTGACGACTACCAAACTTGGAAATATTGGTAAAATTGAAGCCATGTACTTTACTCTGGCAGATTCCGCGGCTGTTATCTTAGCTGGGATTCTAGTATACAATCCACCTACTGCCTCGTCTGGCTCTCTTATGTCGCTTGTACATTTGATTGCTGACCTGTCTCTTAAACACTCGAATTTTATTGTACTTGGTGATTTCAATTTACACGTGGATGATCCTTTATGCTCTCCGGCTAACCAGTTTCTGGATGCTTTGAGGGGTCTAAATCTCCCTCAACTAGTTCAGGGCCCCACGCATAAAGCAGGCCATACTTTGGATTTGGTCTTCTCAGGGCACCTGGACATCCTGCTTCATCCACCTCTCCCTCTTACCTGGTCGGACCACTATCTCGTGCCTTTTGATCTTCCCCTTATCTTGGCGCCCTTACCTACTGTACTCAATAAGGAGGTCAGGAGAAAATGGCACAAAGTAACCTGCGCCACCTTGAGTCCTCTTCTGCTTAATGGTCATGCACCCTCGTCCTGTAACACTGTTGATGAAATGGTGTCCGAATTCAATGCAACTTTGCTGAGCGCCATAGATACCATCGCGCCCCTCCAATCCATCACGTCTGCTAGATCTCGTCCTTCATCACCCTGGTTCTCCCACTAAAGCAGCGATAATGGGCTTGATAATATGGCCTTGTGAATTCCCATAGAAGCCCAGGTTAACACCAGAACCTGGGCTTCTACAGGAATTCACAAGAGGTATATTATCAAGCCCATTATGGCCGCTTCAGCGGCAGTTTCCTGCCAATAAAAGCAGCAATAATGTATCGCCCTTTCTTGATAATATGGCCCTATATTTGGCACTCCATGGACCAAGATGCATCCTTGCAGTGAATGATGGGAAATACATTTGAAAGAGTACAAATATAATATAGTGCATTAGAAACCTTCCCCCCTATTGATGAAAAGATTTTGTCTGACCTTTTCGCAAGGGTTAAATCTGGTTCACCGGATGGTACCTGCCCTCCGCACATCCTCAGAGAGGTGGGGACAGCCATTCCTGAGGGCGTGCTTCCTCTGCTAAATGGATCACTTTCACAGGGTAAAGTCCCTAGCTACCTTAAGAAGGCCTTGCTTATCCCTCTGATCAAGAAAGTAGGAGCAGATCCGCTTGATCCGTTAAACTATAGGCCTATATCATTGTTACCTTATACATCTAAATTACTGGAAGCCTACGTCTGTGCAAACATGTCTAACTTCATAGAACAAACGGAATACCTTGAACCCAATCAGGCAGGCTTCCGTTCGTGTCATTCAACGGAAGCTGTAATATTGGCGGTACAAAATACTTTAAGGCAGAATGCTGATAAAGGCATCCACCAGGCCCTGGTACTTCTCGATCTTTCGGCAGCATTCGACACGGTTGACTATTCCATTCTGGTCAACCGTGTCGAACAAGCGGGCCTTAGGGGGCCCACTTTGAGCTGGATTAGTTCCTTTATCACAGGCCGCACGCAATCAGTAAGATTGGGCCCTTTTACAGCTCCCACTATTTCCACCACATGTGGAGTACCCCAAGGCTCATCTTTATCACCTTTACTTTTTAATTTGTACCTTCGCCCACTACTGTACTCCCTAAGGAATGCTAAAGTTACCATCTATAACTACGCGGACGATTTACAACTCATCTTTCCTCTGAACACCAAGGACTCCGTGGTAGAATTTTATAACACCATGACACACATTCAGGGATGGATGAGTCTTAATCATCTGAAACTTAACCCAGGCAAGACTGAATTGGTCTTGCCTGGGCAAAGTGAATTAAGTTGGAGTCCATGCTTCTGGCCTTCTAGCATGGGGGCTCCACCTACGAGATCGTCCTCGGTTAAAAGCCTAGGTGTAACATTAAGTGAGGATCTTTCTTTGAAAAGACAAGTAGGTACTGTAGTGTCGGCCAGTTTTTTTAAAATTAAAAAAATAAGGAAAATAGCTCATTTTCTTACGCAGGCCGCCCTCACTCAGGTCATCATCGCCCTTGTTCTGTCTCGACTGGATTTTTCAAATAGTCTCTATTTGGGACTCCCAGCGGGCGTGCAAAAAAGACTTCAGCTGGTCCAGAATCAAGCCGCTAGACTTATACTTGGACTTACAAAGTGGCAATCTATTAGACCTGGTCTGAAACAATTGCATTGGTTAACTGTTGCGCAGCGAATTGCATTTAAAACTGGGTGTATTATTTTTAAAACCTTACAAACCACGGCCCGAAGTTTATAAAAGACCTTGTTTCTAGATACAACCCATCATTAAATCTTCGTTCTGCTCAAAAATCTTTATTGATTGTTCCATCTTTCAAAAAGAAACGTCTTGGTGGCTGCTGCTTTGACCATCTTGCAGCCACCTTCTGGAATTCGCTTCCTTTGCAATTGAAATTGAGTGGAGACCTTCTCAGCTTCAGACACTCTCTTAAAACCTGGTTGTTCATGCAGGCCTACTGCTGAGTTGTATTTTACGTTATATCTGTGTTGTTTTCCTTTTTCGATAGCGCCATGAAGCCCCTGGGCGTACGAGCGCTTAATAAATATATATTAACATAACATAACATAACATTGTCCAGGAAAGTACCTGAACTCTGTTGCCTCTCCAAATTCATGGTACCCCATCCAAAACGGCTGAAGCCTATGTCAATTTCATTGTAAAATCAAACACACCAGCTGCTATGTTGTTAGCCCAGATTATCACTGCCATTAGCCATGATAGCGACATTCTAAAGGTGAAAGATATAATCATCCTTCAGTCATGGACCAACACCCTTGACCTCTCACCAGGGATGCTGTATATCAAAAATACAAAAATGTCACAAAGATGAACTATACATAACTAAGGTAGGAGTTATTTTGTGAGTTTTGAGAATCCTGATTCCAGAGAGTCTGAGGCAGAAGATGATTGAAGTGGCCCACAAAGGACATCATGAAATCTTTGCCACAAGATGAGCTCTCTGAGACTGAGTCTTGTTTCCATGTCTCCATGGGCGGGTTTGAAAGGGAACTAATGGCTTGTCTTCTGTACAATTGCCTTTCTACTAAAGTTACTCAACACACCTTAACCATGTCAGAGCTCCCAAAGCATGCCTTGGAGAAAGTAGCCTTTGACATTTTCAGTCCTCTTGACAATGGTGATTGCGGACGGATACTCACGCTTTCTCTTAATTGAGGATATCTCATCTACCACTCTAGACCGAGTCATTGCATCTATAAATGGCATCTCTGCCACAAAGGTTGTTCCAGAGAAGGCAGAGCAGCATGCTACGCTTTAAAGGCTCAATTTAAAGGCTGTGTTAAATTCTCAATTAAGAGCTTATAGCTCAACTCCACACTTGACCACAGGTAAAAGTCCTGTGACATTGATGGAAGTGGAATTGAGGAAGTGGCCAATCGATTCACGAGAGGAATGATGGCAATAGGTGACTGGATGGCCACGAATTGTCTGAAACTCAATTCAGAAAAAACTGAAGTGGTCATCTTCGGTCACCTCTCCCCGGGCTGGTCACCTGTCTGGTGGCCACCATCTTTCGGTCCCCCGCCCAGTCCAGCTAGCAGAGTGAGAAATCTAGGCGTCATCTTCGATGCTGGCCTCAATTTTATGGCACATGCGAATAAAACTGCGGCTTCAGCTCATATGAAATTGAGAATGATTAGGAAAATACTACCTTTCCTACCGAACACGGCCGGGAAAACACTGGTCAGCTCACTAGTCCTGTCCTCCTTGGACTATTGTAACGCTCTATTCTTAAATGCCCAAGTCCGAGTGACAAATAAGATGCAGTCAATCCAAAATGCAGCCGCACGAATGCTGGCTGGGATCCCCAAGTTCGCACCAGTTACAAACATCATTAGGGATCTCCATTGGCTCCCGATACGCAGCCGTATCAAATTCAAATCGCTGTGTATTGTTTACAAGTCACTCAATAATCAAGGTCCCCACTTTCTCAAACAGAATCTTCTCCATCATGTCCCAACCCGATCTCTTCGTTCCTCTATTCAGAACTTCTTGGCTGTGCCTGGCACTAGAACAGTCACCTGGGGCGACAGGCGTTTCCTGGTTGCCGCCCCTAGACTCTGGAACACCCTTCCTGCACATATCCGAGCAAGTCCCTCCCTGTTCACATTCCGCAAACAGCTAAAGACGTGGTTATTTGACCAATAGCCTTGTATATCTTCTTTACCCCAGTTGCTGATCCATCACTTAACTAGCGCCGAGACGCCCACGGGTATTCGCCGCGCTCTACAAATGTCAATAAATAAATAAATAAATATAATAAATTGATGTTCAGGAGAGCAATGACAACCAAGACACCTCAGTGGATCAATCAGAGAGAGAGAAATGAGAGTGCAGCATCGGAGAAACACTTGGTTCAGAAACAAAAGATGAAAGTGTATGCCGATTGAAGACTACATGCAAAGAACATCGGGGGCATATTAGCAAGAACCTTGTTAAAAATATCGCAGTTTTAGCGCCAGGAACCTACAGCTAAAATGGCGATAATTGGCTTGCTAATATGCGTTAAAGAATTCCAATAGAAGCCCAGGTTAGATGTCCTGCACATCTAACCTGGGCTTCTATTGGAATTCTATAACACATATTAGCAAGCCCATTATCAGCGTTTTAGCGGCAGTTTCCTGCCGGTAAAACAGCGATAATTTTAACGAGGTTCTTGCTAATATGCCCCATCGTATT
The DNA here is from genome assembly GCF_964263255.1 of Lissotriton vulgaris. NCBI lineage: Eukaryota > Metazoa > Chordata > Amphibia > Caudata > Salamandridae > Lissotriton > Lissotriton vulgaris. The sequence continues at coordinate 6,893 of NW_028249748.1, forward strand.
TAGGAGAGGCGATTGAGTGCTCCCATGCCAGGTGCTGAAAAGAAAATCGAATGCTCCATTTGATGCACAACATTTTCAAGTAGTGTCTACAAAGTGACACAAGGTGACTGCCCAGTGCCCAGGAAAGTCTATAACCAGAGAATCTTCTCACTTTCGGCTTTTAACTCCATTTTCAGTGGATCCACTTGTTAAAGGAAAGACTGGTTGTGACACACCAGTGACTGCTGTTATATATATATATATATATATATATATATATATATATTTGTATGTATCATCATTTCGTTCTCCCATCAAAAGCTCCGAACTCAGGATGAGTGCTGTAGTCCACTGCAAGGACGGGAACTCGCTTCCTCAACAGCAAAAATGGGGTATTGTAAAAATAATTATAAAACGTATATAAAATAGCAGTAACCTCATCCACGACGCGTTTTGGCGTCATCGCCTTTATCAACTGCTGGAACTGCTTTGCTGAAACACAGAGTCTTGTTATCTTAAAAATGGTGTAATCACTCCTACCATTGGAGCATTCTCAGCCAATAGGAGGTCTGCAAATGTCATAATCGAGAGTTACCAGCCGTGTACCGTGATTACGACAATGACATTCATATTGGGCCCAAATGTAAAGCATCAAAGATCCTTCACCAATGGGAGTTACAAAGGGGTCATGGTACATTACACTTGTCTCCTTTAAATGTTGAAACAGTCCCTCCAAGTTCAGAGTTCAACTCAAGCTGTCACTTCTTCCATATACGGAGCTCGCCAGCTCTCTGTGAACCTTACCCCTCGCCACAGCCGCTGGATTGTTAGCTAGGACACACCAGCAGGTGTTTTTTTACATAACTGCAACACCACAAGTTTGTTTAACTCGCGTCTTTTGTCAGCAACCAGAAAATCACCCAGGGGCGGTACAGGAGCTTGTAACTTATCATCATTTTGTTCCCCCATCAAAAGCTTCGAACTCAGAATGGGTGCTGTAGTCCACTGCGAGGACGGGAACACGCTTGCTCAACAGCAACCTTAACAAAAAACTGGAGCACTCACGAGGTCTTCTAATTTTTTTTATAAAACATATATATATATATAGATGAGCATGGCATCCCTCCACACAAGAAGAATCGGAGGTCAGAGGGGGTTGCAAAGTAAACCTGGCTTTAATTGGCAGTAATTACACAGGTGACGAATGCATTTCGGACAAAACTCCTTCTTCAGCGTCCTGCCGTGCAAGGTAAGCCTTTACAAATGCGTTCCAGTCCTGCTTCCCTTAATGTTCGGGTCTGGAAACTCCTCCCCCAGTCATTACCCCCTCATGGGTCCTCCCCGTCCCAGTCCTTACTACGTGAGGCAGTCTTGCCTCCACCCAGCCAATCAAAACGCCAGAAATCCAAAGGTTGAAGGTTACATAAGCCCCTCCCACCCACCGCCATGCCTGTTTTTTTTCTGCTCCGACGGCTGTCGGAACGCTGGTGCTCCCGGTTCCTGTCTCTGTTCCTGGTTTCTTCTGGAGGGTTTGGCGGTGCCGTGAGTGTTTCTTTTCCATTTATAATGCTTCTGATGTGGTCTTTTCACATTTCCTTGCGTGGCCACTCCGGTCCTCCGGTTGGCCTCGCTCCTGTTCTGGGGTCAGGATGCTCCCCGTTCATGTGCTGGGCTGGGGCGGGGAGCCCTCCTGGTGTTCTGGCCCCAGGTCGTTCCGGTGCTGGTGCTTTAGTGCAGCGTCCGGCCCCTGCTGCCATGTTCTTCTTATGTGGCTGTGGGTGGAGACTGCAGGGCTGCCTTTTTTTTGTATCTTCTTCGGTCTCGCATGCGAGATTGTTGTTTGGGGGCAGTGTTTCCTGGAGGTTGCTGGGCACTTCCTTTGTTGGTGTGTTGGGAGTTTCCTGTGGGGTTTACTCCTTTGCTCGCCATGTTTGAGGGGGCTTCCTCTCTGGTGCATCCACGGAGCTGTTGCTCAGTGGTATGTCATATGCCTCTGGCGTCACTGGCTCTCAGATGCCAAGGGTTCAAGTCCTGCCTATGCTGTCAATGTGACTTGGGATGCTCATTTTCATGCTGTGCTTTGGAAACTTGCATTCTCTTTGTCCACGAAGCATCTTTTGCAGTTTTTTCTTGGCCTGTTTTGCGCTGTCTGCGCTGCTGGTGCATGCGGCTATGCCATCATCTGCTGTTGATGGGGGTGTGGACATTTTCCCCTGTTGGGGTATACGTTCGGGGATGGTCCATGTGATTTCTAGCGTTTTAATGCTGGGTCTTTCTCCCTGATTCATTTGCTCCTGCGGGGTTTATTCCCGGTTTTATTTTACCGGCCATTTCGTGCTGTCCTGTTGGCTGTGCTGGCTGCGGTGTGGCCTGGCGTTGCCTTGCGGGGTGTTCCTCTCTTTCTGGGGACACGTTTTCGCCTTGCGGACTTTGTCACCTGGTATCCTCCATTTTCTTCTTTTTGCGCCTACTTCCTCTGTCTTCGGAGGCGTCTTCCCTGGAGGACCGGGTTGGGAGGTTGGTGAATTCCGCTCTCAGGTGTTCGTATGCGGCTTCTCCTTTTGGGGTGTATGCTTGCTCTTTTTCGGTCTGTGCTTCGCAGGTTCTTTTCTTGGGGGTCCCTCTTTCTAGTGCCGGATGGTTGGGCCTTGTCCTCGGCTACAGGGGCGGCGGGGGCTTGTGAGGTTTCTCTCTGGCCTGCGTTTTGGTGCTTTGCCATTCCCCTGGCACCTTGGTCCGCTGCCTGCATTTTTTGCACTCCGTTTGATTCCCTGCCTCTGCTGCGCCTGCTGCTGCCCCCTGGGTGTCAGTCGGATATGTTGTGCCCAGGAGGAGTCTCTGTAGCCTGGTGGTTGGGTCTCTTCCTCTTCAGGTTCTGTGTTCCGCTCCTGGTGTTGACCTGCTTGTGGGTCACCTGTCTCCCTTGTTGACATTGTTTCGATTTGGGGGCTCGGCTCCGTTGTTCCTGACTCATTGGTCCGGTCTGCTTTCCGAATGGTGTGTCCTGTTGGTCATCGTTCTTGGTTGCCGGTTTCCATTCCGGGGTCGTCCCTCTTTTAGGCTGTTTTCACGGTTGCTTCGTTGTCCGTTGGCACTGTGATGCGTTCTGCCATCTTCTTTGGCGTCGGCCTATTTTTTGTCGCTGCACTCTGTGGTGCTGGTTTCTGTGACGGAGTGGGGCCGGGGGTCCTCTTTCTCTCTGTTCCTGGTCCTGGCTCCCGTTGGTCTTTCTGTTCGGTTCTGCCTCCCGGAGCTTTGATCAGGCTGGTGCGGCTGTGTCCCTTTCGGTTGTGCCCCTTGCTGCCCGGTTTTCCCCTCTTCTTGGTGGATGATGTTGGCTTCCCTAGGTCTGGGAGTCCCCTGTTTTTCTCGTTCCTTGCCATCCGGCTGCTCGGAGGTTTGCAGTGGTTGTGTTCCGTTTCCTGTTTTCAGGTGTTTCCTTTCGGCTTCTCTCCTGCTCCCCTGGTTTTTCCACAGCGCTGGCCCCTGCTGTGGGGGTTTGCTGGCCTGGTTCCAGTTTCTGGGGGCATATTGGGTAGGGCCGTTCCTCACCTGGTTCCTGTTCGGGGGCTTCGGTTCCTCGGGACCGGTTTGGTGCTTTGCTGGGAGCTGTTTCTCAGTGCTCGCTTTGGCGGCTCGTTTGCTTTTGTGTTGAACGTTAATGGTGGGGGTTGGCATGGCCCCTGCGCTAGGTTGACGCGCATTTCGTGAGGCGCTCCATATGTCTGGTTCTATTTTCTGCCCTGTTGGATCTTCTGCGGGTCCTACTGGGTCTCCCTCCTGCCCCGGCTCGGGGTTGGTCGTGTGTCCGGCGGATGGTGGTTGCCTCCTCGGCTGTGGTTCCTTGGGCTCTCATGCACCTCGTGTCCTTGGTGTTTCTTCTGTTGACTCGCTGGGTCCTTTTTCATGCTGGTTTCGGGGCTTTGGTTCCTCTTTCCCCATGTCTGGTGGCTTTGCTCTCCCGGCCTGGTGTGGGGGGGGGGGGTGCTTTCTGCTTCCCTCTCTCCTCTTGTTGTCCTCGGATGCCTGTCCTTGGGTTGGGGGCCCGGTTGGGGTCCTTGGTGGCCGGCTTGTCGGTTGTCCGGACTGGCGCTCCGGTGGCTCGTTGTTGTTTGGGCCTTCCTGGGGGGTCCCGGCACGTGTCTCTGTTCCTGCTGGCTTCCCTGTTTTGTGTCTGGGCGGTGTTTTCTCTGTTGGCTTTCGGGGGGTCTTGAGAAACATCCCTGTTACGGCGGTTGGTTTCTCTGATGGTATGGTACTCTGTTTGTGCCTTCCTTTGGTGGCTTGGGCCGCTTCCCCCCCGTCCTCTGTTTGGTGCTGTCTAGTGCTCGTTTCGGCGGGACATATCCTTTTATTGGGACTATGCACGGGTGCTTGGGACTGTGCGCTGGTGCTTGGAGTGGCCCTGAGCTGAGATGTCTTGCTGCTACGTGTAGCATTCCCTCTCTGTTCCTCTGTTCCAGGTCCTTTTGTCTTTGGTTTGGGACTCTGGTTCGGTCGTGTTTGCCTCCCCTCCTGTTGCTCTTCTCCCCCGGTTTTTGTTCCGGGGTGGTCTGTCCTCGGGGGTTGCTTTCTCGTTTCCTTGGCCTGCGGGTTTTCTGTGTGCCTTCGCTCCCGTTTTCTCCTCCCGGGGGTTCTGCGGAGGATTGGGGGGTGTCGGTGTTGTTGGGTTGGCCTCGCTGTTTTTGGTTTCCGCTCCTGCTGTTGCTGGTGGGTGTCGGTTTTGGCCAGCCTCCCTTGCCTCCGGCTCTGCTTCTGGGTCCGCAGCTGTCTTTGCCCTATCTTTGGCGCTTGCTTCTGACTGCCTGGCTCTTGAGCGGCTGTCTTTGGCGTCTTTGGCTGTTCTTCTGTGGTGGCCGGTGGCATGTGTTGGTCGCGTTGGCCTTCCGCTCTTTGGAGCTGTGATGCACTTTGGGGCTCTTTTTGTTTCCTGGTGCTCTTCTCTTGGTCGGAATCCGTGCTTGGGTTCCTGTTTCTGTGCTGGTTTCTCCGGCTTGGGTTTGTTGTTGGGATTTTTCCCCTTCCCCTTTGTCTGCTCGTTGACGGCGGTTTGTGCTTGTCGGGGCCTTGGGGCTTCCTCGGTGGTTGTTGCCCTTTGGTGAGTCGGCTTCTTCTGGGCTTTTGCTTCGTTGTCCGGGCTCTCCTGTGCTCATTTCTTCTTTGGGCCTTGCCTGCTGTTTTGCATGGTCTGCGGTTGCCCCTTTCGTGTCCTTGTTAGTGGCGGTCTTGTTGTGGTTGTCCACTGCGGTGACTTTTTTGCTGGCCTTCACTTCCGCTTGTCGGTTGGGTGTGTTGGGTGCCTTGCTCGTTTTGTTTCCTTCTTTGCAGTTTCTGCTGGTTTGAGTTGTTTTGCGGCTTAGATCGGGCTTTTCTGCCCGTTTCTTCGTGTTTCTTTTTGCGGCTGGAGGTGTTCCTCCCTGTTTTGCCTGCTGTGGGGGTTTCTCCTGTTTCCCTTCTTTGGGTGTTCGCAGGGCTCTTCTGTTTTGCCTCCAATGTTGACTACAGTCTCGGGTTTCTCCTGACCTGTTTGTCTCCTGTGGGTTCTGTGTCTGCTTCCTGTGCTGAGGCGGCGGGGTCTCTATCTGGGTGCTTTGTGGGGCGGCCATTTGGCGGTCCCGTCGCACGTTTGTGCGACTTTCTTGGCTTGATGTTTTCTTGCCTCTTTTGACGATTTCTGTTGGCGTCTTGTGCGCTGCTGTTCGTTGAAACTTTGTTGTTTATAGTTTTGTGCTTTTGCATGGATCCCTGGTGTCCTGCAGTTTTTCTTCTTGGTTCTCTGCTTGTGAGTTCCTCACGTAGTAAGGACTGGGACGGGGAGGACCCATGAGGGGGTAATGTCTTATTACTTACCGGTAATCTTCATTACCCCGATTAGGGTCCTCCCCGTCCCAGTCCTCTTCCCTCCCTCCCTCCCGCTGTGTTTGTGTCTGAGTCTTGTTGATAACAGGCATGGCGGTGGGTGGGAGGGGCTTATGTAACCTTCAACCTTTGGATTTCTGGCGTTTTGATTGGCTGGGTGGAGGCAAGACTGCCTCACGTAGTAAGGACTGGGACGGGGAGGACCCTAATCGGGGTAATGAAGATTACCGGTAAGTAATAAGACAATTGTGCTCACCTGTTGGTGTCCAGGAAGAATGCAAGGACTCCAACTCCCAGAATGCACTGGGTGGGTGCATCTGGGTCGGCGGTGTGGGGGTTGCGTTGAAGTGGAAAAATCGCTAGTCCAGTTGTTGCAGGTAGGGAATGAAAGTACCCCCAAGATGCACCCAACCTTTTCCGGGTCTCCTCCGTGCCCCCTCGGTCCGCAGCTGCCTCAGAATCCATATCTGAAATTCAGCAGGGACAGCCATTGGGCATAGCGTCCAAACGGAGGCAAAATACCTCCTGCCGCCTGAGACCTTCTGGAAAGTGAGGCGGACACCGGATCACTCGGTACCCCGAGCAGTAACGTCGCTGTAGAACAACGATGATTGACAGATAGGGTCCGGGTCTCTTAATGCTGCAGGGCCATCCGTACTGCTCCTCTGACTGGAGCAGAAAATATGAGCATGACATCCCTCCACACAAGAAGAATCGGAGGCCAGAGGGGGTTGCAGAGTAAACCAGGCTTTAATTGGCAGTAATTACACAGGTGACGAATGCAGACAAAACTCCTTCTTCAGCGTCCTGCCGTGCAAGGTAAGCCTTTACAAATACTAATTATTTTTATAAAACATGTATATATATATATATATATTGTCCGGGTATGAATTGCTGCCGGCCAGTAGTATATTGTTTTGTAGGATTTCGTTTTGATCGCATTTCTTATCTGTGACAGACCTGTGAAACTCTCCGATTCAAAGTGCACTGTTGATGCACTTAAGAGTATATATATATATATATATATATATATATATATATATATATATATATATATATATATATATATATATATGTATATATATATATATGTGTTGCAATCCCTGCTACCTCTCGCCCGGAGCCCAGTCCTGGAAACCGCTGCGCAGGAAGAAGAGAGGAGACCTCAGGTGCAGGTGAGCATTAATTTTTATTTCCTCGAGGAGACGGCACACCTCAGCATGACGTTTTGGCCTTCAAAGAGGCCTTGATCACATGACGCACGCTAGGGAAGAGGCAATTTTTAAAGTGCTAGTGCTCAGTGAAGTGTAATTACATTGGTGGGTTAAGGTCACATGTCATACAATAAGTATCATAGACATAGACAACAGATTGTGAGCACAACGCATCACGGGATAATCCCTGAGTTCCGCCCATGTTGCAAAATGCAGATACTAGTAATTAAAGTACAAGTGCTGTCTAACCATTGTAAACAATACAGTACAGGAGTCACTGGCAAATCCAGTAAATAGACAGTGCAAATTTAGGCAACAGTGCAAAATATTGAGTAAAGTGCAAATAGTGTCATGCACATAGTTGTTCTAGCTATCAATATACGCAATACACATCATGTACATTATCATGTTTAAAATCAGGTATAAAAGAACATATCCATAAATAACGAGTTCATAAATATATAAATATATATATAAAAAACATGAATGTACAAGCATCTTGCCAATAAATATATATACACCCAATAAACACTATTTACACAGGATGAGACCTCAAGTGGACTAATAAAGTTTAACTGCATAAATGCATGTAAAGCCTTATCACTGAGGTCGCAGCACCCTATTCGTATTGCACATACAAATTGCTCATTAGTCTATGTAGAGATGGAGGGTTGGGAGGAGAGGAGATGTTAACCCACCGCAAAGTTAGGAGACCATCGCAGCCTCTCCTCCCCCGTCCTCCGGCTGACACTGGTGACCCCAGATTGAACCTCACCATGCCAATGATGTATCTAAGTAAGTTGTGAGAAGAACGAAACTGTGTACATATTTTTTTGTGAAAGTTTTTTTGTGTATATAAAGTTTTTTTCTTTTTTTCTCTTTTATCTTTCCTATCAGTTCTCTCATTTTTGTTAGGTCATAGTGTTGAGCTATTGATACATCCTTGTGCAGCCTAAGCCTAGGCTGCACTGCACACTGAGACCATCCGCAAAACTAGATATATATTGGTTGATAAGGAGATACATTTTTGCTCGTAAACAGTCAATACAGCTAGGAGGGCAATGACCTAAAAAGTGGGGGAGGCCCACAGGTATACACAATTGTTAGTATTTCAGAGACACGTGTAAAAATCTTCTGTGGAATTCAATCCCCCGGGGCTCGACTGTCCATTTCCAGTATGTACCTGGTCTCCAATTTTCTTAGAGTTCCATCTCTGTCACCTCCTCTTTTGAGAGGGCCCACACAGTCTACAGCATAGTAACGCAGCAGGGAACTGTCATTATTGTGGTGCTCTTTGAAGTGGCGGGCCACTGGATATGCCGGATCACTTGTGTTGATGGCCCTTATGTGCTGGAGTATCCTTTTGTGCACCTGCAGCTTGGTACTACCAACATACCGCAGGGCACAAGGACACTCCAGCACATACACCACATATTCACTCTTGCAAGTCAGTTGTTTTTTGATCTTGCGTGCATTGGGGGTGAAGGGGATTGCATATTCTGTTTTGTTCAGTCCGTGCTGGCATGCCTTGCAGGAAGAGCACTTCCTGAAGCCCTTACTCTTCCCTAACCAGTTCTTACTTGTAGGGACTTCTGGGCTGGATTTAACTAGGGAATTTTGCATGGAATATGCTCTCCTGTATGTGATAGAAGGGGTGTTTGGAATTTTATCACCTATAACTGGATCACATTTCACCAAACCCCAATGTTTGGAGATGATTTTACCAAGTGCCCCATGCTGCCTATTGTAGGCCCAAATCAATCTTACTTTCTGATCCTGGGAGGTGGTAGGCGTATTTGTGATTTTGGGCTGCAAGGCTTGATTGCGGGACAGGGCATTAGCTTTAGTTATGGCCCTATCAACTACTGTAGCCTTGTATCCCCTTGCCAAAAATCTAGACCTGCTGGCTTGCTGAGCGAGATTGCATTGAGCTTCTGTGCTGCTCAGGCGTCTGATACGCAGCATCTCGCCATACGGGATACTGCGTATAAGATGAGCAGGGTGATGGCTGCTGGCATGGAGAATTGTATTTCCAGCCGTTGCCTTGCGGTACAACCTGGTTTCGAGTTTGGCTCCTCCTGGTGTGACTGTCATATCTAGAAAATGCACCTGATCCCTGCTAATGGTCGAGGTAAACTTCAAGTTGAAATCATTACAATTTATCATGTCAACAAAATGCTCAGCTTCTAGACGAGTGCCCTTCCAGACCAGGAACACATCGTCTATATAATGATACCATCTAACAATAGACCGCCTGGCAATGTCAGAGTGTGTGCCAAAGAGGACCTGTCTCTCCCAGTAGCCCATATGGAGGCAGGCATAACTGGGAGAGAAACAGGCCCCCATGGCCACTCCCCTGACTTGCTAGTAATATCTATTGTTAAACATAAAGAAATTATGGTGTAAACAGAATGAAATCATAGAAAGTAACATGCGGTTATGGTCAGCCATGATGATCGGTCTTAAACCTAAGTAGAATTCAATGGCTCGCAGTCCGTCTTGGTGGTTAATACTTGTGTATAAAGACGTGACGTCTAATGTAATGAGCCATAAATCTGAGTCCCAATCAATGTCCTGTATCTTCCTCACAAAATCAGTGGAGTCTTGGACAAAGGATGGTAGACTCTGAACAAATTCCTGCAAGAAAGAGTCCACGTAAACAGTTGTTTTTTCTAATAACCCCCCACATGCTGCTATTATTGGTCTTCCCGGGGGTTTATGTGGGTTCTTGTGGATCTTCGGGATTAGGTATAGGACTGGCATGACCGGATTGTTGTTCTTGAGATATTTAAGTTCATCCATGCTCAGTAAGCCAAAAGATCTCCACCCCATAAGTAGCGAGTAGAAATCTTGCTGAGCTTTTTTAATCAATGAAATGTCACTGTGTCTGTAGCAGTCCGAATCATTTAATTGAGAGAGGGCCTCTTCCAGGTATAGTTTTCGTGGCCATAAAACTATATTCCCTCCCTTGTCAGACTGTCTAACAATAACATTTTCATTGGCCTGAATCTTTTGGATGAGTCGCATGTACTGGTCATTCTGTGTAAATTTCTTTCGTTTTGAATTGAGCACTTTGGAGTGTAACAACTTGATGTCTTTGACTACAGCATCATGGAAGATGTCAAGGTTATCATAGAGCATAACAGGAGTATAGGTGGAGCGTGGTTTAAAAGACGTTAGCCCCCCCACCCTGTTGGACTCACATCCTGAGACTTCTTGGGATGATGACTGCTCCAGTCTGAGGGATTCTAGAGCCTCCAATCCTGGCACATCACGGGCTTAGAGCCCATCATTGGCTATTTCAATCCTCGTCGGGGTACTGCGTGTTTTTCCACCTGCAAAATGCTTCTGCAACTTAATCTTGCGGGCAAATTTGTATAGATCAATTCTAGTGTCCGCGTAATTGAAGTCGCATGGAGGACAGAATGTAAGGCCTTTTGACAAAATGTGATGTTCAGCCTCCGACAAGACCATGTCAGTCAGATTAATGATGGAGGGGGCAATGTCCTTTGCTCCTGATTGTGAGCTTACTTCCTGTTCCATCTCTTTGTACTTTTTTTCTTCTTTTTCTGCTGATTTTTTTTCTTCCTCTTGATTTGGCCTTACGGCGTTGGTAGCGCTTGGCATTGAGTCTTTTGTTCCTGAGTGCAACTGCGTTCTCGGGCGTAGGGTCTCGCGCCAATCCTTTCTTATGCAGTCCAGTTCCTCTGCTGGCGTGAGCTTGGTAAACCCCAATTGCCCTCCTGATTGCGCCAAACTGGAATCTGAGTCGCTATTCACACTTGAACTGAGGTTAGACTCCGAGGAGTCGTCCTGCTGGGCTGCACCGTGTGCTTGGTTAGAGCGATTTGCTGCTGCTGCAACTTTTTGTCGTCTTGAAGCTTTGATGGCGTCGTATTTTTTGGCAAAAGTGAAAATGCGTCCTTCCGCATAGTCTGCCTTATCACGCTGAAATTTCCAGGCTTTCCTTTTGCTGATTGCATCCTCTTCTTTTTGGATTCTTGCCATCATATCACTTCTAAGTTTGGTGCATTCGCTAATGCAGTCTACACTGGCCGCTTCAATAACCTGATTGAGCTCTTCAATTTTGGTCTGTGTCCTAAGCCGGTCACTTTCCGCATAGCGCACCAGTATTTGGACTAACTTGCGCAACCACGTGGTATTCTGTTTACCTCTAAATAGCATATTTACAACAAGGGGTGGTGAGGGACAGAGTCTCTGAATTAAGCAGAAAGCTCTCACCCAGTCAAGAGATCAGGGCTAGATCCAACACCGTTTTTTAGCTCACTGCACCATCCCAGTTTCAGAACCTGGCTGTATGCAAATTAGTCTGTTCCTGTCCCAGTGCATGATGGGAACAGGGCAAACCAAACTACAAAAGCCAATTCTTACACTGGGAAGGAAACAAGCTCCCGGGGACCGGTTTCTGGCATTACAGCCGTCTTCGGCCCGGTTTGCTTGAATCCTGATGGTGCAATGAGCAAGGGTCTCACATCTGAGAATACCCTTCCACGCTTAGGGTGGACAAAAATAGTTACAACAAGGGGTGGTGAGGGACAGAGTCTCTGAATTAAGCAGAAAGCTCTCACCCAGTCAAGAGATCAGGGCTAGATCCAACACCGTTTTTTAGCTCACTGCACCATCCCAGTTTCAGAACCTGGCTGTATGCAAATTAGTCTGTTCCTGTCCCAGTGCATGATGGGAACAGGGCAAACCAAACTACAAAAGCCAATTCTTACACTGGGAAGGAAACAAGCTCCCGGGGACCGGTTTCTGGCATTACAGCCGTCTTCGGCCCGGTTTGCTTGAATCCTGATGGTGAAATGAGCAAGGGTCTCACATCTGAGAATACCCTTCCACGCTTAGGGTGGACAAAAATATTTACAACAAGGGGTGGTGAGGGACAGAGTCTCTGAATTAAGCAGAAAGCTCTCACCCAGTCAAGAGATCAGGGCTAGATCCAACACCGTTTTTTAGCTCACTGCACCATCCCAGTTTCAGAACCTGGCTGTATGCAAATTAGTCTGTTCCTGTCCCAGTGCATGATGGGAACAGGGCAAACCAAACTACAAAAGCCAATTCTTACACTGGGAAGGAAACAAGCTCCCGGGGACCGGTTTCTGGCATTACAGCCGTCTTCGGCCCAGTTTGCTTGAATCCTGATGGTGCAATGAGCAAGGGTCTCACATCTGAGAATACCCTTCCACGCTTAGGGTGGACAAAAATATTTACAACAAGGGGTGGTGAGGGACAGAGTCTCTGAATTAAGCAGAAAGCTCTCACCCAGTCAAGAGATCAGGGCTAGATCCAACACCGTTTTTTAGCTCACTGCACCATCCCAGTTTCAGAACCTGGCTGTATGCAAATTAGTCTGTTCCTGTCCCAGTGCATGATGGGAACAGGGCAAACCAAACTACAAAAGCCAATTCTTACACTGGGAAGGAAACAAGCTCCCGGGGACCGGTTTCTGGCATTACAGCCGTCTTCGGCCCGGTTTTCTTGAATCCTGATGGTGCAATGAGCAAGGGTCTCACATCTGAGAATACCCTTCCACGCTTAGGGTGGACAAAAATATTTACAACAAGGGGTGGTGAGGGACAGAGTCTCTGAATTAAGCAGAAAGCTCTCACCCAGTCAAGAGATCAGGGCTAGATCCAACACCGTTTTTTAGCTCACTGCACCATCCCAGTTTCAGAACCTGGCTGTATGCAAATTAGTCTGTTCCTGTCCCAGTGCATGATGGGAACAGGGCAAACCAAACTACAAAAGCCAATTCTTACACTGGGAAGGAAACAAGCTCCCGGGGACCGGTTTCTGGCATTACAGCCGTCTTCGGCCCGGTTTGCTTGAATCCTGATGGTGCAATGAGCAAGGGTCTCACATCTGAGAATACCCTTCCACGCTTAGGGTGGACAAAAATATTTACAACAAGGGGTGGTGAGGGACAGAGTCTCTGAATTAAGCAGAAAGCTCTCACCCAGTCAAGAGATCAGGGCTAGATCCAACACCGTTTTTTAGCTCACTGCACCATCCCAGTTTCAGAACCTGGCTGTATGCAAATTAGTCTGTTCCTGTCCCAGTGCATGATGGGAACAGGGCAAACCAAACTACAAAAGCCAATTCTTACACTGGGAAGGAAACAAGCTCCCGGGGACCGGTTTCTGGCATTACAGCCGTCTTCGGCCCGGTTTGCTTGAATCCTGATGGTGCAATGAGCAAGGGTCTCACATCTGAGAATACCCTTCCACGCTTAGGGTGGACAAAAATATTTACAACAAGGGGTGGTGAGGGACAGAGTCTCTGAATTAAGCAGAAAGCTCTCACCCAGTCAAGAGATCAGGGCTAGATCCAACACCGTTTTTTAGCTCACTGCACCATCCCAGTTTCAGAACCTGGCTGTATGCAAATTAGTCTGTTCCTGTCCCAGTGCATGATGGGAACAGGGCAAACCAAACTACAAAAGCCAATTCTCACACTGGGAAGGAAACAAGCTCCCGGGGACCGGTTTCTGGCATTACAGCCGTCTTCGGCCCGGTTTGCTTGAATCCTGATGGTGCAATGAGCAAGGGTCTCACATCTGAGAATACCCTTCCACGCTTAGGGTGGACAAAAATATTTACAACAAGGGGTGGTGAGGGACAGAGTCTCTGAATTAAGCAGAAAGCTCTCACCCAGTCAAGAGATCAGGGCTAGATCCAACACCGTTTTTTAGCTCACTGCACCATCCCAGTTTCAGAACCTGGCTGTATGCAAATTAGTCTGTTCCTGTCCCAGTGCATGATGGGAACAGGGCAAACCGAACTACAAAAGCCAATTCTTACACTGGGAAGGAAACAAGCTCCCGGGGACCGGTTTCTGGCATTACAGCCGTCTTCGGCCCGGTTTGCTTGAATCCTGATGGTGCAATGAGCAAGGGTCTCACATCTGAGAATACCCTTCCACGCTTAGGGTGGACAAAAATATTTACAACAAGGGGTGGTGAGGGACAGAGTCTCTGAATTAAGCAGAAAGCTCTCACCCAGTCAAGAGATCAGGGCTAGATCCAACACCGTTTTTTAGCTCACTGCACCATCCCAGTTTCAGAACCTGGCTGTATGCAAATTAGTCTGTTCCTGTCCCAGTGCATGATGGGAACAGGGCAAACCAAACTACAAAAGCCAATTCTTACACTGGGAAGGAAACAAGCTCCCGGGGACCGGTTTCTTGCATTACAGCCGTCTTCGGCCCGGTTTGCTTGAATCCTGATGGTGCAATGAGCAAGGGTCTCACATCTGAGAATACCCTTCCACGCTTAGGGTGGACAAAAATATTTACAACAAGGGGTGGTGAGGGACAGAGTCTCTGAATTAAGCAGAAAGCTCTCACCCAGTCAAGAGATCAGGGCTAGATCCAACACCGTTTTTTAGCTCACTGCACCATCCCAGTTTCAGAACCTGGCTGTATGCAAATTAGTCTGTTCCTGTCCCAGTGCATGATGGGAACAGGGCAAACCAAACTACAAAAGCCAATTCTTACACTGGGAAGGAAACAAGCTCCCGGGGACCGGTTTCTGGCATTACAGCCGTCTTCGGCCCGGTTTGCTTGAATCCTGATGGTGCAATGAGCAATGGTCTCACATCTGAGAATACCCTTCCACGCTTAGGGTGGACAAAAATATTTACAACAAGGGGTGGTGAGGGACAGAGTCTCTGAATTAAGCAGAAAGCTCTCACCCAGTCAAGAGATCAGGGCTAGATCCAACACCGTTTTTTAGCTCACTGCACCATCCCAGTTTCAGAACCTGGCTGTATGCAAATTAGTCTGTTCCTGTCCCAGTGCATGATGGGAACAGGGCAAACCAAACTACAAAAGCCAATTCTTACACTGGGAAGGAAACAAGCTCCCGGGGACCGGTTTCTGGCATTACAGCCGTCTTCGGCCCGGTTTGCTTGAATCCTGATGGTGCAATGAGCAAGGGTCTCACATCTGAGAATACCCTTCCACGCTTAGGGTGGACAAAAATATTTACAACAAGGGGTGGTGAGGGACAGAGTCTCTGAATTAAGCAGAAAGCTCTCACCCAGTCAAGAGATCAGGGCTAGATCCAACACCGTTTTTTAGCTCACTGCACCATCCCAGTTTCAGAACCTGGCTGTATGCAAATTAGTCTGTTCCTGTCCCAGTGCATGATGGGAACAGGGCAAACCAAACTACAAAAGCCAATTTTTACACTGGGAAGGAAACAAGCTCCCGGGGACCGGTTTCTGGCATTACAGCCGTCTTCGGCCCGGTTTGCTTGAATCCTGATGGTGCAATGAGCAAGGGTCTCACATCTGAGAATACCCTTCCACGCTTAGGGTGGACAAAAATATTTACAACAAGGGGTGGTGAGGGACAGAGTCTCTGAATTAAGCAGAAAGCTCTCACCCAGTCAAGAGATCAGGGCTAGATCCAACACCGTTTTTTAGCTCACTGCACCATCCCAGTTTCAGAACCTGGCTGTATGCAAATTAGTCTGTTCCTGTCCCAGTGCATGATGGGAACAGGGCAAACCAAACTACAAAAGCCAATTCTTACACTGGGAAGGAAACAAGCTCCCGGGGACCGGTTTCTGGCATTACAGCCGTCTTCGGCCCGGTTTGCTTGAATCCTGATGGTGCAATGAGCAAGGGTCTCACATCTGAGAATACCCTTCCACGCTTAGGGTGGACAAAAATATTTACAACAAGGGGTGGTGAGGGACAGAGTCTCTGAATTAAGCAGAAAGCTCTCACCCAGTCAAGAGATCAGGGCTAGATCCAACACCGTTTTTTAGCTCACTGCACCATCCCAGTTTCAGAACCTATCTGTATGCAAATTAGTCTGTTCCTGTCCCAGAGAGCGGTGCTCCCACCACTTGAAGAGTTCTCTTTTCATTAATTTCTCCAGTTGCTTAAATTTGTCCCGAACGCTGCCAAGTTCATTAGCTTGGGCATTTGATGCGGATGGTTCAGAGGACCCCCCAGCCGGGGAGTCGTCAAACGCATTAAGCGCTGCCTGTTCCCTTGCTCTTAGTGCGTCCGCCGACATGCCGCCTCCCCGCAAAATATTGCGAACAATGCGCTCTCACAACTGCTATATATATATCAAAATCCATTGCAGGCGCTCCAAGTGAGAAAAACTCCCCAGGGAAAATTCAATGAGGCTTTATTGACACCTTGCCAGCACAGGAAAATCAGCAGTATCCCCTTCCAAAGCTTAAAACGCCGGACGCGTTTCAGGACATCTTCCCTTCATCTGCGGCGTGATTTGAAAGGAACCGCTTGCAGCAAACCAACGCGCACCTGTGTTAAAAGCCTATCCTCTAGGGCGTGGCTGAGTGCAAGGCCTGCTGGCGCGCTCGCTTTCACCCATGTGGGTGTGCAAACAGTTCTTGATAAGTTCAATTAACAATCCCAAGTGAGCAGAGGGGGAATCCCACTGATATATATATACTCAATATATTTTGGAATTAAATAGTCGTACTCCTGGAGGTCTTAACGCCAGTGAGGATTTTTACACCTGTTTATGATTCTAGATTCCTTATCACTTGTTGATTCGTCCTATTATGAATGCATGACATATTCCATAGCAATTGTGTGCCACCGTATGTTAAATTACAAAAGGGATTCTCACTGAATTTTTGGCATTTCAGGTTAGAGTTGTGTATTAACATCAGTCAGCAAACTGAATTTCAAAGGGAGGGGCTCCCCCCTTTTCAAAATTTTGTTATAATTTACTTGCACCTAGCACTTTTATTATTCTGATTTGCACTTTGCGAAGATGGCTGCTCTTTGCCACATTATGGGAATTAACAGCTAAAATTGTGTATGTTTACAAAAGATTTTGTTTACATGAAGCACTTGACAATTTAGTGGAAATTCCCACTTGGGATACATTTTCAAAATGTTTATTAAGGGTCTTGAGACATAGTCTTTGAAGAGATGAAATTAACACCATGTTTTTATGATTTATATATTTATATGTATATATTCATGAATTTATATGTATATATTTATTTATTTGCGTGATATTGCACAAATGTATATACTTCATTTATTCACCCACTTTGGTTGTATTCAAGACCAGGAAGGACCATGCATTATTTGTTTAGTCCCCTGTTTGTTTCTTGAACCCTTTGAAACATTATGTGTTTGAATTGGTGGTTAACTTTAGTCCACCTTTTGTGTCACTGATTGCTGTGAATAAATTCCCATGTGGCTTTGCGATCACATCATGTGATCAAGACAGTGGATACTGTCGAAACGCGTAATGGCGGGCATGCTGAGCAAAATTGAGCTTAAATAAATACGCACTTTGTTTGGCACCACTCTTGGGTTCCTCTCTTCGTCTTTTCGCGACTGCGTGCTATCTGGCAGTGTTGGAGTTTTTGGGACGAGTTTTTCTTATATATATATATATATATATATATATATATATATATATATATATATATATATATATACAACAAGAAGAAGCGGCGTGCTTCTGCCTCTTGCACGGCGGGCGCTCGACAGGATCGCCGATCCTTAAAATGAATCAGAAAACTGGTACATTCCTATTTCTTGCAGGCTTTGCAACGTTTACAAGGAAAAAATCCTTGTATTGCATTTGCTTTGGGACATTCTCTGATTAATGTCGTGCTCAGGGTGTCCCTCAATGATTTTGCCTTCATGTAAGTCACTGATGGTATTTCATGTATGGCCTCACATAGATCTTTATCCAATTTCAGGATATCCCAAAATTTACAGAAATTTTGGGATATCCTGAAATTGGATAAAGATCTATGTGAGGCCATACATGAAATACCATCAGTGACTTACATGAAGGCAAAATCATTGAGGGACACCCTGAGCACGACATTAATCAGAGAATGTCCCAAAGCAAATGCAATACAAGGATTTTTTCCTTGTAAACGTTGCAAAGCCTGCAAGACCAGCAAAAATTGTAAATCAATAGTGATTTCCAAAGATCAGGAGGCCCACAAGATCACTAAACATCTTAGCTGCACGATTGACCATGCTATTTATGCATTACACTGTCCATGTGACAAATTTTACATTGGGTGCACCACGAAGCAGGCTAAACTCAGAGTATTAGAACATCTAAGAGCAATAAAAAACCTGAACCACCAATACCCAGTAGCAAGGCACTTTGCGGCAGTACATAATCAGAACCCCAATCTGCTGACATTCATAGTGCTAGACTGTGTGGAAAATAATGAGAGAGGTGGAAACAGATGGCTAGAGTTACGGAAACTGGAGTCCAAATATATAATTAAATATAACACCATTCAACCGATTGGGCACAACCTGGGAGAAGAACTAGCAGTACACCTGTATGAGTAAATTTAAGGAATGATGAGATTTCTGTCGCGTCTTTGTAGCAATGTATAATCTTTTAAAGAAGGGTGATTTTTAAATAGCACTTGTTAGAGTTATTTTGCACAGTAAATGATGAGAGTACACAGGCTGAAATTGGTTTGTTTCGTTTTTTGCAGGAAAAGGACTGAACGCCCACTTGGGCAGAATTAGGACTCGACATTATGAACAATAATGAGGAGGTTAAAAGCCCACTTGGGCTGAGATTTTCTTGGAAACAGCTTATACAGAACATGCACAGATTTATATATTTTCTGACATTTATTTTCATTTATATAAATGTGACACATGATGTTAATAGTTGCTTGTATATATAGCTGCAAAGCCAATATGCATGTTGTATAGACTGCTGGGATAGTAGTAAACAAACGAAACTACGGTGATAACAAACTCACTGATACATTGTAGCCTGATTGTAGTATGTCTTCAATGTTTATGTGCACGTGATGCATGACGAAATGCATCTCGTTGTTTACTTTAAAAAGAATGGCGAACTGATGTTACTCCACCCGTGATCAAGAGGTAGGCGTACCTCGAAACGCGTTGGGGCTGTTTAATCTTTCTGCCAAATAAACCTTGAGCACTGAGAACACAATTTGGGCCTCGACTCTGGTTTCTACAAATAGGAATGTACCAGTTTTCTGATTCATATATATATATATATATATATATATATATATATATATATTATGTAACAAAGGTTAAGATGTAGTATGTAGTGTCTTGCAAGTTAGCAATAACGAAACCCTTTTGGCTCCTCTAGGACTCCGTAGAGCTATGATGTAGGTATTAGC
>NW_028249749.1:0-15613 GCF_964263255.1 Lissotriton vulgaris
TACTTATTACTCATGAAATTTGTAGTGATTATCTGTTGACTATGATCACTGTCTGGAACCTTCCTCATTTGATACAAGGTAATATTACTAAAAATGTTTAGTGATGTGATCGGATAATTAATACTTGTCTTTGCATTATAGGACTGGAAAGTAAATGCTGGTGGTGAATCTATTATCAATCTCCCATTTAGTATTTGTAATCCAATCGCTTCTATATTCTTTACAAATTGTGTTCCAATTTTACTTTGAGGGTGATTTGTCTCCATTTCTAATACCTGGTGAGGGATAGCCCATTGATGATCTTGTGACTGTTTGATGTCATCTCTAATAAATGGTATTAATACATTTAAATTAAAATCCCCGGTCAATATAAAATCTCCCAATGGGTCAACCAACATTTGTTCCAACAGAAAACTATTAAGGGTGGCACACATTTTTTCTCTTATACTTTGTGTTAGGTGTATATATACATTAATCAAAATTAAGGTCTTTGGTTTATTATGATCACTTGCTTGTATACCAGCTTTACCGTTAGGATATTAGGACTGATTGTATTAAGTTGCTCATGATCAGCTAGTAAGTCAATGGATATAAATGTTGCTTACCCCCCGCTCGGACAGTCATATTTATGTGTTATGTTTGCAGGCTCAAAGTAGCCTTTGTATCCTTGTATTATGATTGGATTGATTTCCCATGCTTCAGCAAAATAATTTGGTATGTGTTAGAGAATTTAAGTGGGCATTGTTACCCTTACTTCCTACCCTGTTTATATTCCATGCACACATCATGAATTTTTCAATGTCCTTATTTTCCTTCTTTGTTGAAACAATAGCTATATTCCGTCATAGGTCTTTATTACCGTGTAATGCCGAAGCTATCCATTTTTCATTTATTCCTGCTGGCTTCTCTATTTTGGTTTGTGCCAATATTACCTCAATATTTTGATCAGATCTACCAAGGGCATTTTTTAGTATGGTGCACATTTGCTTGTTGTTCTTTACCTTCTGTGCTATACCTTCATCATTAATGAGAGGGGTTGGATAAACCTTTGGAACTGGCTTACTAATTATTATACCACAGCTGTTAAATATTTGTTGTTCATTTATGACTTCTTCTGCAATTAATGCAGAACTTACAGTGATCAAGGTCAATGCCTGGGTTCCTTCCATATTTGATATGAATCCTATTTATTCAATATCCTTACTCATCACTTTTGCTAGAGACGAGAATGATTTAAGAAGGCGAAGGATGTTTCCTCTATTTAGTGTATCTTTATTACCTCTCGAGTCAAATTCTAGTTTAAAAATCAGTTGCACCTTCTCATCAGTTGAAAGTTCATTATATCTGTCTTTTTTCTTGTTGTGTATGGCCTTATATGTAACTTGTTTCTCCTCACCGTATCTTTCAATGACCAGATAATCCCAATTTGGTAATCGCCTTGTCAGTTCAGCTTGTTCTATTATAATATTTCTGCCCTCAATATTTGTAGTACATTTCTTTTGCTTTTCTACATTTTGCCCAATTTGTTGATTCTGGTGTTGGGTTATATATGTACAATCGGGAAGATATCGGTTTCTTCCTCATATTTTTCTTGTACCCTATCTTTAGCTTTGAGTGGAATAGATACGGTCTTTAGCTTCACTAACTCTTCTGGTAGTTCACTTTTTATATACTCTGGTGCCTGATCTATGATGCACCCATTTCCTATTGTCTTCAGTTTCTTCTCACTCATACATTCCTCCGTTATTCCCAGTTCATTCCCAATTTGTTTTACATTGGCTGTTGTGGTAAGTATATTTTTTTGTGAACTCGTTTGGTCAATAGTTTGCTCTTTTTTGATATAGCAAAATATTTATTATTCTTGTTCTTTAATATGGGAGGCCGCTTTTTGTTCGAGACTTTTTCTTCTTTCCTAGATGTTTCCTTGGCTCGCTACAATTGATGGTGCTTCATCCTTGGACTGTTTAAATACAGTATTTGACTGTTTCGCCTTTTTTCTCGCTTTACGTAATTTTTTCCTCTGTCTTTTTGACATGGTAAATAGTGGGGAAACTAGCTCTTTGACCTCTTGATCGTCCATTAAGATTTCCATTTCAGCAGCCTATGATTTTGTACCTATCATCTCTTCCCTTTCCTGGTCCCATGTCTGCAATTTTGCCGGTGACTGTCCCTGTGCCTGCTTGTTGTACTGCTGCCGTTTTTTCCTCTGTCTCGTGTTGCCCGGTAAGTTTGTCTCATTGTCCTCGTGGTTCCCTGCCCCACCCCGCTCCCTGCCGCTGCTCCCCCATGGCCCTACCCCGCTCCCTCTAGCATCCCCGCATGCTCCCCTCAATCGCCACCCTGCTCCCGCCTCCCAGCTGCTCCTCCCTCCCACAAAGGTACATAAAGAGTGGCTCACGGGGCAAGGAGCTGAGACCTGACCTGACCTGGTCAGTCCGGTCGCTCCTCTTGCCGCGTGCCACCTCGAGTGTGCCCGATCCCTTCCCACTGCTGCCGCCGCTGCCGAGTCTAGACTGCCCCTGTCTTGGTTTGGCCCCTGTCCCTGACTGTCCCTGTGCCTGCTTGTTGTACTGCTGCTGTTTTTTCATCTTTCTCGTGTTGCCCGGTAAGTTTGTCCCATTGTCCTCGTGGTTCCCTGCCCCACCCCGCTCCCTGCCGCTGCTCCCCCGCGGCCCCACCCCCCCTCCCTCCAGCATCCCCGCACGCTCCCCCACACTCGCTACCCCGCTCCCGCCTCCCAGCTGCTCCTCCCTCCCACAAAGGTACCTAAAGAGTGGCTCACGAGGCAAGGAGCTGTGACCTGACCTGACCTGGTCAGTCTGGTCGCTTCTCTTGCCGCGTGGCCACCCTGAGTGTGCCCGATCCCCTCCCGCTGCCGCAGCCGCTGCCGAGTCTAGACTGCCCCAGTCTTGGTTTGGCCCCTGTCCCTGACTGTCCCTGTACCTGCTTGTTATACTGCTGCCGTTTTTTTGTCTTTCTCGTGTTGCCCGGTAAGTTTGTCCCATTGTCCTCGTGGTTCCCTGCCCCACCCCGCCCCCTGCCGCTGCTTCCTCGTGGCCCCACCCCCGCTCCCTCCAGCATCCCCGCGCTCTCCTACCCACTCGCCACCCCGCTCCCGCCTCCCAGCTTCTCCTCCCTCCCACAAAGGTACATAAAGAGTGGCTCACGGGGCAAGGAGCTGTGACCTGACCTGACCTGGTCAGTCCGGTCGCTCCTCTTGCCGCGTGGCCACCCCGAGTGTGCCCGATCCCCTCCCGCTGCCGCCGCCGCTGCCGAGTCTAGACTACCCCTGTCTTGGTTTGGCCCCTGTCCCTGACTGTCCCTGTGCCTGCTTGTTGTACCGCTGCCGTTTTTTCGTCTTTCTCGTGTTGCCTGGTAAGTTTGTCCCATTGTCCTCGTGGTTCACTGGCCCACCCCGCTCCCTGCTGCTGCTCCCCCGCGGCCCCACCCCCGCTCCCTCCAGCATCCCCACATGCTCCCCCCACTCGCCACCCCGCTCCCGCCTCCCAGCTGCTCCTCCCTCCCCCGCCCCCCTCCCCACACTCCTTATGGCAGAGTGCATGCATACGCGCAGCGTTGACGCGCAGCGGGCGTGCCAATTGTGCGCCGAAGGTGCGCCAAAGGTAAGCCCGTCTGCGCCCGTCCACGCCTGGACCGCGCTTAGCTCCAGAACCCCTGTCCCCCGCAGATGTCAGCCCCGCCGGACCTACGACTCAGCCACCCTCAACGCACTCACCACCAACTTGACCCCGGCTGCCACTGAGCCACCCCAGGACGCACTCACGGACCCTTCACCTGCCAATCCTGCAAGTTCTCCTGCATCCGGACCTACACCGCACCCGCCAAGCCAAGCACCAGCAGCAACCACCTGAAGTGCATCCTGCTCAACACCCGCTCCGTCCACAGACACGCAGTCGAACTCTGGAACCTCCTCGACTTCACAGCCCCAGACGTTGCCTTCCTCACGGAAACCTGGATGAACGCCTCCTCAGTGCCCGACATCGCCATCGCCATCCCGGATGGATACAAGATCACCCGGAAGGACCGCGTCAACCAGACAGGAGGAGGCATCGTCATCGTCCACAAGAACACCATCCTTATCACGACCAGCTCCGATGACATCTTCGCTGCCGCCGAACACCTGCACTTCCAGATACACACCGACCCCAAGACCACCCTCAGAGGCACCCTCATCTACAGACCCCCGGGACCACGCACCCAATTCAGCGGAGACATCGCCGACTTCATCAGCCTGCACGCCCTCCCCTCCGCTGACTACATCCTCCTAGGAGAACTCAACTTCCACCCGGAGAACAAAAACAACCGCAACACCACCACCTTGCTGGACAACCTCGCCAACCTCGGACTCAAGCAACTGGTGACCACCCCCACCCTCTATGCCGGCCACACGCTTGACCCCGTCTTCTCCTCCAGCAAAGACATCTCCTTCAGGCACGCCACCGGACTCCACTGGACAGACCACAGCTGCGTCCACTTCAGCTTCAGAAGGACCATGCTCCACCACCACCCGCAGAAGCTGGAACAAGATCACAGCCGACCAGCTTGACACTTCCCTGAGCCAGAACCCTCCCGCCAGCTCAGCAAATCCCAACCAAGCCGCCAAAAACCTCACAAGGTGGATCAGCAACTGCGCAGACAACATCACACCACTGAAGACCCCCCCGCCAGACCCGTCAACAAGAAATCATCCTCGTTCACCAACGAACTCAAGAGCCCTCGAGAAAGCCTCGCACAGAGACCCGACACCAGACAACTTGACCACCCTCAAGCTCGCCACGCGAAAACACCACCAGCTGATCCACACCACCAAGAAAACCGCATTCAAGGAACGTCTAGACAACAACGCCCACAACAGCAAGGAACTCTTCAACATCGTCAAAGAGCTCTCGAACCCTAGCGCCGGAAACAGCGACATCACCCCATCGCAAGACCTCTACAACTCGCTCGCCTAGTTCTTCCACAGCAAGATCGCAGATATACACAACAGTTTCAGCACACAGCCGAAGCGCCCTACGACCACACCAGCGCCCCCCACCACCACCCTCCGCGCCAGGACCCCGATCAACACCGAAAACACCATCCGCACAATAAACTCCATCCACGCCGGATCACCAACCGACCCCTGCCCTCATCATGTCTTCAACAAGGCCGACTCCATCATCGCACCCCATCTCCGGGACATCATCAACACCTCCCTCGACACCGCCACCTTCCCAGAGAGCTGGAAACACACCAAACTCAGCGCCCTACTGAAGAAACCATCAGCGGACCCCACCGACCTCTAAAACTACCGCCCCATCTCGCTCCTTCCTTTTCCTGCCAAAGTCATCGAGAAGACCATCAACAGACAGCTGACCGCCTTCCTCGAGACGAATGGATCCCTCGACCACTCGCAGTCCGGTTTCAGAGCCAACCACAGCACCGAGACCGCCCTCATTGCAGCCACAGACGACATCCGAGCCCTGCTCGACTAAGAGGAAACAGCGGCACTCATCCTCCTGGACCTCTCCGCGGCGTTCGACACGGTCTGCCACCGCAACCTAGTGCAGCGCCTCAGCAACATCGGAATCCAGGAGAAGGCACTGGAGTGGATCATCTCCTTCCTCGCCGGAAGAACCCAGAGAGTCCGCCTCCCCCCGTTCAGATCAGAGGCCACCGAAGTCATCTGCGGCGTACCACAAGGATCATCGCTCAGCCCCACGCTGTTCAACATCTACATGAGCCCCCTCGCGGCCATAGCACGCCAACACAACCTCAACATCATCTCCTACGCCGATGACACCCAGCTGATCCTCTCCCTCACCAACGACCCAGCAACCGCCAGAACCAACCTACACGAAGGGATGAAAGACGTAGCCGAGTGGATGATGAACAGCGGCCTGAAACTGAACTCAGATAAGACGGAAGTCCTCATCCTTGGATCATCCCCCTCCGCCTGGGACGGCTCCTGGTGGCCCCCTGCCCTGGGCAGCGCACCCAAACCAACGGACCACACACGCAACCTGGGCTTCATCCTGGACTCCTCCCTCTCGATGACCAGACAAGTCAACGCCGTCTCCTCATCCTGCTTCAACATCCTACACATGCTACGGAAGATCTTCTGGTGGATCCCTACCGAAACCAGGAAGACGGTCACCCAGGCGCTCGTCACCAGCCGACTGGACTACAGGAACTCCCTCTATGCCGGAACCACAGCCAAACTTCAGACGAGACTCCAGCGCATTCAGAACGCCTCAGCACGACTTATCCTGGACATCCCCTGACACAGCCACATCGCCGGACACCTCAGAGACCTGCACTGGCTCCCCGTAAGCAAGCGAATCGCGTTCTGACTCCTCACCCATGCACACAAATCTCTACACAACCAAGGCCTCAGATACCTCAACGACCGCCTGACCTTCTACACTCCAACCCGCCAGCTACGATCGACCAGCCACGCCCTCGCCGCCGTTCCCCGCATCCAAAGAGCCAAAACGGGAGAAAGATCCTTCTCCTACCTGGCGTCCAAGACGTGGAACTCCCTCCCCATCCACCTCCGCCTGACCCAAGACCACCTCTCCTTCAGGAAGCAACTCAAGACCTGGCTGTTCGAGCAGTAGCGGGACCCCCCCCCCCCAAGCGCCTTGAGACCCTCCGGGTGAGTAGCGCGCTATACAAATGCCTTGATTGATTGATTGATTGATTGATTGATTGATAGAAGTATTGGCTGTAATCTAATTGTGTCTTCAATATGCGGTTGACCAAGTTCCATGTGACAGATGTAGCTTGAGACATTCTCAGGTACAGCTAAGATGTGTCTCAGAAACATGTTTTCTGCAACCTGGATGGGTTTTACATTGGCATAGCCCCATCTACCGGCGCCATAGACAGCAATTGATATACACGTAGCAGTAAAAAAAATTAAAAGTTCAACAATTGTTTTTTTCCCCATTTTTTAGAGAAATTTTTTAGGGCCATATTATAGCACTTTCCCATGTGCCGGCTTCATGAAACAAAATGCATAAATATTGAAAAGTGGGGGTGTTGGGCCCGGCCCTTTTGGCAGGTTCACCCCAAGACTTTTTGCTTTTTCCTAGCCAAATCTGTGACCTGGTGTTGGTGATTTTAGGCCTCTGCGCACTTTTTCACTGTGGTACAGTGTAAAGTGCGTGAGCTCTCTGTGTATGTGTGGTGAGTGACCTGCCCTCCCATAGGAATGCATGGGGTATATGTATGACCATGGTAGCTCCTGATGTGTGGGGAGTGCAGGGTCGAGTTTGGTATGTGCGAACTCGTGAGATTGAATGCTGCGCAATGATATAAGCAGCATGATTGTGTCTAGTGCAGAAGTGCCACTTCTAGAAGTTGGCCTATTTGTGTAATTTGTGCTTGGTGTGTGATTGGCTGGAGCCTGGCTCCAGGAGTGAGCCTGGGCCTGCTTGTGGATTGACTGTCTGGTTTGAGGGTCCTGAATGGGGCTGGGTTTTTCCCAAACAATGCTGGCTCCACCCCCTGGGGTGCGTCTAGCCTGGCCAGTGAAAGGAATTCCCTATAACCAGTTCTAGCTGGTTCTCACATTGCCTGCACCCTGCTAGACAAAGGAATTCACTGTATGAAAAGGGGCTGTGTCCCCTTACAAAATGTTCTTGTTTCTGACTTGAATCCTGCCAGGGGCGTGCGGCTGCTTGGGCTCAGGGGAAGGCTTGCCTCCCTGAGCCCCGCCCAGCCCCTGGATATCTGATGGACTTAGAGGCTGATGGATCTTCCTTACTGAGAGCTGTGTTGCTCCATCTTTATCCTGCCAGTCCTGCTGGGACCCCTTTGCTATGGGTGTCCTTGTCTTGGGGGCTTGATGGACTCTGCCCCCCCCCCCCCCCCTTAGCGCCTGGAAGCGCTTTATTTTTATTTGGACCTTCTGTTGGCCTGCCAGCGCTTGGGAGCGCTTGATTTGCATTTAAAGCGCCTGGGAGCGCTTTAATGTCCATAGCGCTTAGTAGCGCTATTTCCTTGTTCATAGCGCTTAGGGGTGCTTCCTTTTGCCATAGCGCTGGAGAGCGCTGTATTTTACTGCTAGCGCCTGAGAAGCGCTTTGCTTATCTTTACCGCTGGTGCCCATCCGTATTTACCCGGCGACATTGTCCCCGTTGCCGCCCGGCCACGACCAGGAAGTCAGGCAGGCTGGGGGCGGGACTGAGGGACACCTTGTGTAATCATTCCCCGGGCCGTGCTCTGATTGGCTGCCGGCCCGGGACAGGAAAGAGGAAGCCAGAAGCTGCCGGGAGCCGACCCCAGGATCCGGTGCGTGAAGAGGGAGAGCGGCGCCTGCCTCCTCAGGGCTCCCGGCACCAAGGGAGAGCCCCGGAACCCGAGCGCCGCTGCAGCATGACCGGGAGCAAAGTGGAGCTCCCCAGCGTGGAGAATAAGCCTGAGAGAGGAGACGTCCCTGCGCGAGCCACTGGTGAGTGGGGCCCGGTGTGGGTGACAGAGGGGGGCCATCGGGGCACATTGCCGGTGCCCGCCCCCCCCCAGTGCTCTTTCCATGTGGGCGCAGTGTGATTTTGAGCCCAAGTGACCCCCAAGGGCCACAAGAGGCCCTTGGGGGTCACAATGATTTTAGGACCCTGTGGGCTCCACAATGGTGGTGCAATTAGGGCGGCCCCGATTGGCAGCGGGTCACCCCAACGTAGTCTAGAGCCCCGAGAGGTTCCCTGAGGGCATATTTTGTTTCAGAGCCCCTGAGGCTCCTGGGTGATTTGGGGGGCCATTGTCCCCTTCTAGAGGGCCCTGGGGACACATAGTTTCAGAGCCTGTGTCACTCCAACGTTCTGCGCAATGTGGCACAGTTTCAGAGCCTGTGTGGCTCCAACGTGTGGGGCATGTGTTATGTCAGAGCCTGTGTGACTCCAACGTGGACACAAGTGTTTTCAGAGCCTGTGTGGCTCCAACAGTTGGCACAGTTCAATTCTAGGGTCAGTGAGGACCCTGTCGTAGTTTTGATCTCCAGCTGCCCAGCAATTAGTGGGCAGCTGCACCGTTTAGGTCTTGTGATGTTCCCAGGTGCCCAGCAAGTAGTGGGCACCTGCAATGTTTAGGTTTTGTGCCGGTGGCGTACCCCTGACTGGCGCTGCATTGGCAGTGCGCCCTGACATTCTGGACACAGGGCTCTTTAGTCCCTTTATTAGATGGGGGCTGTTATGTGATTTTATTTAGGCACAATGTGATTATCTATGTGATGGTAATTGCCTAATGTGAGTTTGCGCAATGTGATGTGGTGCTAGGAAATGTAATGCATTTAATATGATTACGCACCTTGATCTTACACCTCTGAATGTTTTTGGGCATCATGTGTTTTTGCTCTATTGAGTTCTGTTCTGGCACCTCTGAATGTTTTTATGCATCATGTGTCTTCCTTGATTTTACACCTCTGAATGTGTTGGTTTATGCATCATGTGTTTTTCCTTCCCTGCACCTCTGAATGTGTTTTTGATGCATCATGTGCCTTGTTATTACACCGCTGAATGTATGTTTTATGCATCATGTGTTTTCCTTCCCTACACCTCTGAATGTTGTGATGCATCATGTGTAATGTGTTCTTGCTTATACCCCTAATTGTATTGTGATACTTAGGTGGTTGTTCTTTCTAGTACAGGTGGTCCTAGTGAGGTCCTGGTTCCCTGCGTGACATTCTCCTAAGGTGTTTAGGGTTGCGTAGGTGGTACTTACCTGTCACCAGTAGTTACTGGTTGTGATTTATATTTGCTAATTCGTGCTACAGTGATTTTATATCCTATATTCTATTTTCTACTAAGTGCTGATTCTGACAGGCGCCCACGTGGCCCTGTCCTGTGTAAGTAATCCCTTGTGAATATTGCCCGTGCCAGTTGGCACAATGTACATGTGTGATTCTATCTGATGTGTTTTGACAATACAGAAGTTATTTTTATATAACCTTGTGTGGAGTTCCTTTTGTGGTGTGCCTAGGATGTTGTTGCTGTAGTGTGCTGGCGCAAATGCTTTACACATTGCCTCAGGGATAAGCCTGTCTGCTCATGCCAAGCTACCAAGGGGGTGAGCAGGGGTTATCTTGGTGTGTGACTCCCTTGTCCTGACTAGAATGGTGGTTTCTGCTTAGCTTTGGCGTCAGCCTTAGCCAACCGGAAATAGCCAGTTCTAACAGGGGGTGAAGTCTAAGAGACTAGCATTGATATACATGACCTTTTCCCTTTTATTAATACCAGAGCCACATTTCATAGAAAATGTTTTAGTGCAGTTAATTTTCAGGTCTAAAATTTACATGAAATTATTAAAGATGTTATCAGGCCTTGTAGCGCGAGGGGCGTCCGAGCCATGATAACCGCATCATCTGCGTAAAGAAGCGCAGGGATTGGTCTTTTGGCTACCATACGCATATCCCTGCACTCTTGAAGTAAAGTTTTTTCAAAGCCATTTATATAAACTAGAAGTAAAAAGGGGGCTAGAACGCACCCCTAGAGTACCATGCGCCCTATGCCAAATGCTCTTGTGCGCTCTCCGTGTCTTCCATATCGTACTGTTGCGGTGGCACCATAGTATAATTCTCTTAGAAAATAAATTAGTTTTTCTTCCACCCCCAAATTTTCTAAAATCGACCATAATTTACTTTGCAAAACGCAATTGAACGCTGACGTTAAGTCAACGAATGCAAAATAGATGCACTCCCTCCTGGCCCGGATATATTTTTGCTGCAAAATAAACAGGTTTAAGCCCTGATCTACCGTTCCTACCCCTTTCTGAAACCCATACTGAAGATCACTGATAACAGAATTATCTTCCGCCCAGCTTTGAAGTCTACTTAAAATAACTCTCCTAAGGATTTTTATGGAAGAATCCAGTAAAGAAATCGTTCGATAGCACATACAATTTTGTCTATCTCCCTTTTTAAATATGGTCACGATAACAGATGTAAACCACAAGGGGTTTAAGCCCGTCTCTGAGGTGGCATTAAATAACTGTACTAAGATAGGCCCCCACAGCTCGATATTATTTTTAAACAGATCAGGGGTATGCCATCTGGGCCCACAGCTTTACCACCCCGAGTTGCTTTAAGGCTCGCAGTTACCTCTTACAAGGTGACATCCAGTTTCGTGCCCTTGGCCCTCTCTTCCCCTAAAATTTGAAATGGCGTTTGCTGCACCCCATGTGGAGTGCTATACAGTTTGGCATAGTGGTTTACCCATTCATCCTCTGAAATCGCAATTTCAATACGTGCCTTAGTATTATCAATAAAGAATGGGCCATTCACTGCTTTCCAGCAAGCAGATGAGTTTCTACTCTGTGAGGCCTCACATTGTTACTCCCACGCGTCCCTTTTAATAACCGCTTTCCTTTTTTTCAATACCTCGTTGTAAATTTTCGACGACTCCTTAGCCAGTAGGAGGTCACGGGGACAGCATGTAGAGCATATTTAAGTCTCAAGTGGGCCTTTATGCATGCTGAGTCAAACCAACTCCTGGTCACTTCTTTACGATTTTTTAATTCCACCCATAGGCTATCCTTGATGTGAGTTGCAATAATATGAAAATGTTTAATAATGCCTTGACTATCAACATTCTCGTCCAGACAGATCAGGAAACTAGTTAAACATTTAGACATCAAATTTTATATAAAATCATCTGGAACCAGCTTACTCCATTTCAGGGAATAACCATTTTGTCTTCTCATGATTACATCTGGGACAGTCTGCCTGCAAGTCTGTTCTCCGCCTTGACCCCGAAATGGGTTTAAGATCTCCGTAATTAGCGGATAATGGTCACTTAATGCGATATTTAGAGTCTTACAAGTTTTAATCTGGCGTCCATACCTAACAGAGAATAAAATCAAATCAATTGTTGAGGACGCACCCCTGCCAATAAATGTCGGCACAAAGAGAGACTCTATTTGGCCAATTTCATTTGCGTACCCCAGATCACCAGAAAACAAAATATTATTTAACAAATCCCCACATATAGTATGCTCAAAATGTGTTAAATTGGTATCCTGGTCCAACATAATACAACAAACTCCTTGCCGTCCCCTTTTACAGATTGTACAATTAAAGTCCCCCCCCCCCAGATAACCGATACTTCTTTAAAGTTTGTATCAATTTCCTTTCTTAGTTCAATGGCCATTTTCTTTAACTTTGCCTCGATATCAACAGAGGGGATGTTGTTATAAAAATTAATAATTATGACACACGCCACCTTGTTAATACATATCTTCACCAGCTGATAATAGCTATTATTAGATAGTAGCTGGACTTTCTCATATTTAAGCTGGTTCGATAGGTACATCCTTCTGTATGTGGTAACTGTGTCCACTTCTACCCATGGGGCCTCTCTTTGGGGGATCCTGCTCATCATGCTGCTTCTCTACTATCCCCTCCCTGGGCACCCTCACTGCCGTCAGAACACTATTGAATGATCTTTCAGGTATCATTTGATTTTCACCATAACTGGGTATCTTTCTGGTAAGTCAATCAACGGCTTCTAGTCCTGATAACATGGCAAATCGGTTCGAAGTTGGAATATTAAAGCAATTAAAACTAGGGTTGGCTGGTCTAGCTGTATGGTAGTTTCCTAGTTGGTATCTTGCCATTGACGTGGCTTGCAGTCTGGGATAAAAGTAACTTAGGTCCCGCTTAAGTATACCTCCCTCACCTCTCTGGGTGCACCAACCTTGGAGATAAGAAATGACACGCCTATCCTTAAAATGAACAATAATCAAGTCCCCTTGTAGATTTTTGGGCCTATGTCCCAACCACCCCACTCTCCTTACATGAAGGATTTCCCCATCTATGCTTGTTGGAAGTGGTCTGTTCTTGCTTAACGAGGAAATACTTTGTTTTTCAGCTCAAAATATCCCTCTGTTTTCCCAGTAGCTAATTCAGGGACCCCAGATAGGACAACTAAGTAAGGAGCTGCCTCGGGCGGCAGGTCAATACGGGATAAGGGTCTGTTTATTTTTCTGTCAATACTGCATTCCTTATCTCTGTTAGAGACTTTGTTTACCTGTCCCACAATACCTTCATCTCTCTGTAATGAGGCACCATTAGCATTTTTCAGCAATGCCACAGTGTTAGGTAAGGGTGGTAACGTGGGATCCACCTCGCTTAATTCATTTCTTTTCTCCAGCCCAGGTGTTTTAATTGGCTTATTTTGATTTTAAATCTGATTTTGAATCTGATTGTGTGGGAGGTCAGCCAATTTATTGATAAGTACGGTATTCGACTTTATCGCTTCCTCTATAGACCCCAACTTCTCCCCTATTCCCTTTATTCTTTCAACCAATGGTATTATCAGAGATTTCAATAGTTGTTCAGTTTTTTCTAATAAGTCTTGGGTTTGAGAAGACACTAGGGAAGATGGGTTTACCACTGCTTTTCTGAGTGTTAGGGCACTTTCCTTAGGTGGACTTATATGTATTTTTTGAGTTTTTGCCAATCTTCCCCTATGTTTAACCCCCCACGCTTTCTTTTTGAGGTAGACCCCTGGCCTTGCGGAATAGATTGCAAGCTATCTTTAATTGTCGACTTTAATGGGGGGCATAAGACACTCTCCTCAGATATGCTTTCAAGAATGGGCTCTATGCTTAAATCCTCTCGAGTAGATAACCTGCTCAGCAGCCAGAGGCAAAAGATAGGGTGAAGTACTGTCAATATTAGCTGGGTCCTTATCAATACCAGATGTTAATGGAAATCTTGGTGGAGTAATGGCTAACTGGATAGGTCCCAAGGAGGACCGTTTATTATATAGAGGTTCTAGGGATAAACGTCGCTCAGTAATAGCAATCTTGTGTTCTAGAACTGATGCCGCCCTAGTAATAAACTGATCTAAAGTCCCCATAATTGTACCTCCCACCAAGGACTTCCTGTGTTTACCCAATTTTTAATTCATCTCCTGTGACTTTGTTCTCAAAAAATTACCTGGTTATGAGGACAAATAACATATATCAGATAAACGATCACCAAACTAGAATAGACGTGCTACAGCAGCATTACAGTAAGTGATGTAGTCTTACTCATGTGTCCTTGAGGGTGAGTTAAGGGGGGTGGGGCAGCCCAGCCTCTTCCGGGCTATGACGGGCTATGACGGGTCCGCCCTTGCCCCGGGCCGCGGGACGAGGGAGCAAATGGACCTTTACACGCCTCCTGGCGCTGGATGATGATGAGCTCAGCGTCCACGCTGCAATCAGGGCATGCGGGGATGCTGGGAAATGTAGTTCCTGGACACCAGGGGAGCTAAGCCCGGCCGGCACAAGGGTCAAAAGAAAGTTGAGCCTTGGCGGAGCAAATCCTGGTCAACGTGAATGCCCGCAAAAAAGTACCACCATGCCAGCATGCCAAGAGTCATCATCCGGTGCCCCTTATTTGCAGTATTCCCTATGGGGAAATGCTGCAAATCAGGGCACGGTTTGTGGCAAGGGGCTATACCTTGTATTTAATTGATGCTGCTATTCGCAAGGTTAATGCCGTTGCTAGGAAAGATGTTCTGCTTCATAAAAAATCTCAAGTAGCAGGACCTACTGATCCAAATCCTCCTGTCAGACTAATTCTAACATACAGTCGACAACATCAAGCTCTCAGAAAAATTGTTACAAAAACTGGAATTTAATATTGAGTGATCCAGTGATTGGCACACTCATGCCAGCTAAACCTGACATTGCGTTCAGAAATGCCCTGTTGAAGTCTAGTCCGAGGTGTTAGTTAACACCTCATGGCTCAAAGCTAGTAAAGGCTTCAGAAAATGTGCTGTTTGCAAAGCCTGCAAACACGGGGTGAATAAGACTCAATTTATTACACCTTTCTCTGCAATACCCCGTACTATAAGTAATCAGTTGACATGCAAGACAGAGTTCGCTGTTTATGTGCTGGAGTGTCCGTGTGGCCTGCAATATGTGGGAAGTACCAAGTTGCAGGTTCACAAACGGATACTCCAGCACATAAGGGCCATTAACTCCAGTGATGCAGCCTACCCGATTGCGTGCCATTTTAAAGAACTTCATGATAACCGGAGCCATCTATTTACATAGTTTGTCATAGACGCAGTGCCACCTCTAAGGAGGGTTGGCAATCGCGAGGCTATGTTACGGGCCCTTGAGACAAGGTACATCATAGAACTAGACAGCAAAAATCCATCTGGCCTGAACGTCAGTGAGGATTTCTATACCTGCGTATAATGTCCACAAAGTTTCCTGTTTATATCTACCATCCTGCATTGATTAGCTCCATTGTTTACTTCCCTATTCTCTGTATCAACAACTTTATGGGAAGTTCATTGGCTCTGGTCTGTTCTCCTCCAGCACAGTACAGTGGTTCTTTTAACTCTATTGGTTTTAATTGTTCTTTATGAATGAATTGATTCTTTTATATAGAGCGCACTCTTTGCACAATATCTTTTCACTATGTTGCGGTTGGTCTGAAAATTAAGATGCCCCGTATTATTCATTCTATTCTTGATTATAGTAGACTTACCATACTTACTCACTTGGGTTATATCAAATGAGGATGTTTTTAGAAAATATGATGTGTTTAATACTCTTGTTTGACGATAGAGTCACATTTTGCCTCTTTTTAATGTTATTTTTTGTTGAAAAATAG
>NW_028249750.1:0-42304 GCF_964263255.1 Lissotriton vulgaris
CATAACTACTTAAATGTAATTAAAACAGGGTGGACAGAATTATTTCTTCTTTAGCAGGAATGTCTTTATTCCACTATTAATACAACTTCAGCTACACATTTTAGACACTGTTCTCATAGTTGCAGTTATGTCAATAGGGTTCTCAGCCTACAGAATAATTGCAAAAATGTTGCATATTTCTTTTTTCACGGCCCATGCCTTGGATACTAAAATACTTCATCGTGTAGTATGTTGTTCTTCAGAACAGTTTTTATTGGAAAAAAGTGCTAAATGATTCCCGAAAGTATAGGCTCCGGTTGTGATACCACTATAATAACAAGGGCACTTCTTTATAAATGTACATGTATTTATCCCGTCCTTGAACCAAATCTTATCTTTGACTTGTCTATCCTTAATAGGGTGCTCAAGGTCCAAGAGGAATAACAGGGATGCCAGGTTCTAAAGGAGAAGGTGTAAGTTGAGACGATTTTATATTACTTTCCTCTGATGTTTTTTTTTCTTTACAAACACAATGAAGAAGTCGCACGCTTCAATTAACTAGTGATAATTTCTCTTCTCAGGGTTTGCCAGGTGTTGATGGTCGTGATGGGATCCCTGGACTACCAGGCTCCAAGGTAGGATATTTTCTGAGTAAATGACTATGGCCACCAAATGTATGGGCTAGTTGAGTCAAAAATCTTTCTATTCCAGGATGCTCTGTAATGGCTCCTGAACAGAAACATCATGCCCCCCCCTTAAACTATGTATATAGTTACCTAATTTAGACATTTTTTGCGTTGAATCTTTGTCCACATTTTTTTTCTGCTGCAGCATTCTACCCTACCATTCAAGGTCTTCTTACCACACCGCCACATTGTCTTTCTTTTGTTAATTAAAGAGGAAACCCTAGTGTCCTCTTTCAAGAGTGCTCTTAAACTATGGGGGTGCCTGTAGTAGGACTTGCTAAGGTGGGAGATTGCAAATATGTGAGTAGATTAAACCAGAGGTTGCAATGAGTGTTACAAATGGATTTTTTTTACATTAAGTTTTCCGAAGTGTCTTACTGAGCTATTTAGACCCAGGAGTTATTAATATCTGCAAAACGACCTTGTTTTAAATTATATATGCCGCAGATTTATAAGTACTTTTGCAAATTAATATGACTGTGGATATGCATAGTTAACAATAATGTGAGCGACACATTGGTGCCCTTGTCTTGTTAGTGTTAAACCTTGCACACTGTTTTGCACTTGAAGTTACAAGCAACCACAAACTACCATTTCTATTCAACCTTTAACTCGAACAAGTGATATCTATAACAGTTGCAAATCCTAATTTCACCATTTTAACAGTTACTCATTGTGAGAAGCAGGCCTGGTATATGATGTCCACTAATGTAAGTTGGCACCTTGTACCAGTCCTGACAACCCTTATGGTGATGTAAGAGGTGTTAGAAAACCTAAAAAGCTCTCTAAATAGTGGCTGTGGAGAGAAGCCTTCAGGTTTAGTCCAGAAGGAGTGTAAAGTAGCTTGTTTTACCAGAATGCAATCTTATAGTATAGATTAAGTGCAAAATAACCACACCATGTATTTATAAAAATATGTATTTATCATATAATACTCGCTACTATGTTCCAATGTCTCCAACATGGAGATAAACACAATGCACACAATACTTAAACAAAGAAACACAGTAAATTGCACGAAATACACAGTGACCCCTGGGGGGACCAAACCATATACTAAGACAGTGGTATTAGAACCATGACTCAAGTCAAGACAGTGTCGAGAGGACGTACAAGTGTAGGACACCAAGAAACCACCCAAGGAGAATAGATAGGGACCCCATGGAGAGCGTTTGCAGTGTGGAAACATGACTGCATGCTCCGTACAACTCTATGTGCACATCGCGGTTGGGCTTTTAAAGATTCAGGACCCTTCCCAGTGGACCCTGATGAAACCCCTTGGAAGACAGAAGGTTGGAGAGCCAACCCACCCATGGATACCCTTATACTCACGTTACCTACACCAAGGTAGCCGGGTGCATACGTGAGAAGTGGTGTCGGAAACCGCCGTCGAAACCAATGGAGGACTTCAGGAAAGTGCCTCTACTGGAAGAGGAGAAAGTGTCCGTGGGAATCCAAACATGGATTCTTGTAGAGGAGTACTTGAAAGCAGAGGGGACAGAGTCTATGCCACTCAGGAGTGACCAGGAGACTTGGAAGACGAATGCCATCCAATGTCAGGCGCTTCAGGGAAGATGACGATAACTTTGACTCTGCAGCTGTGAGGACCAGGCAATTCTGAGGAACACCAGGACCTGGGTATGACCTGTTCCACAAAGGATGTTGAGTGCTGAAGGTAGGTGTCCGACAGGATCACCAATAAACCTTGGCAAAGGCAAGCCACGCAGGAATAAAGAAGGAGCAACGTCGGGACCAGTAAGGTCCAGGGGACTCACCAAAGGCTGGGGAGTTAGGGCAGGCCCGAGCAATCAGGGGAACCCAAATGTAACAAGTGTGACCATCAAGTGAATCCACAGGCCGGAGGCATTAGAGTCGCGGGAGGACATCAAGCAGCTCACCAAAAGATGAAGGCCACAATGTACACAATGTGGTGGGGCTGAAGATTCTGGTCACTGGAGGCACTTTACGTTGGGGCTACTTGGAGCCCAAAGATCTTCTTGCAAAGAAGCGAACAAGCCTTTGCAACTGCAAGTTGGATGCGATGCACAGGAGTTTGGTTACTGCAACCTCCACAAGAGCTGCCGGTACCTGACGGAGGAGGACGTCGTATTGCATGCTGATCTAGGAACCAGAGGATGCTTTAGCTCACTTTATTAAGAGTGCCCAAGTAGGAGGATCAATATATATTTCCCCTACAACAAGCAAATTATAATAGACAGACAGAACCGTCATTCCATGCTTACTACCCTGGTTCCAGCACTATTTGGACTATCATCCATACTTTGATGAGACTTGTATGCACAATTTTGAAATACCTCTCAATTCATGAGTGTGTTGGCTGAACGTGACCATAAATAGATACACACCGCCTATTAACAAGAACGGCTCTGCCAGAACAGATTCCTCCATTGAGAATTGTTTGTTAAACAGGATGCCCCTTTCATTATAATAGAACGTCACGGATATACCCACATACCCAATAACCACGGGAGAAGACCTAAGAATATTACCTTATGATTAATTTTGCCCTGAAGAAGTCCCAAGAGGACGAAACGCGTCGGCTGTAGCTCCTGTATATACTTTTCACTTTCAACTGAATGGAATAAAAGAACTCCTAAAGAACACAAGTAATAGCTGATGTGATTATTTCTGTTAACTTTATCAAAGTTAACATTCTCTGCAAACATTGAAGTGGTGCACCTTGACCTTGTTTAAAATATTTCATAGTTCATGTTTTGAACCAACACTGTTACGGTGGGTGTTTTTGAAGTGTGCACACACATTGTCCCATGTACTGTAGTGTGGGTCTAAAATAATTTTGGGAGAATACTTGACCAGGTGCTGTCCTGTTGGGAATCCTCCACCGTTGCTCTTTCTCTAAACCGAGCAATCAGGGGAACCCAAATGTAACAAGTGTGACCATCAAGTGAATCCACAGGCCGGAGGCATTAGAGTCGCGGGAGGACCTCAAGCAGCTCACCAAAAGATGAAGGCCACAATGCACACAATGTGGTGGGGCTGAAGATTCTGGTCACTGGAGGCACTTTACGTTGGGGCTACTTGGAGCCCAAAGATCTTCTTGCAAAGAAGCGAACAAGCCTTTGCAACTGCAAGTTGGATGCGATGCACAGGAGTTTGGTTACTGCAACCTCCACAAGGGATACTGGCCTCAAACTTAGTGAAAGGGCTGGGCAGGCCTCAGGAGTCATGGAAAACCACCACCTGTGTTGTAGAGCCCAAGGAGTCCGGAGGAGCTCAGGATCTGCAGACCAATGGACTTAGTTGCGGTGCCTGCAAATGCAGGGGAATGACTCCTTCACTCCAAGGGAGATTGCTTCGGGTGTCTTTGATGCTTCACAGGCCTTGGAAGGCTCCTGTATGATGCACAGGGACAGACAATGCAGCAGACTGTAAGAGAGTACCAAACAAAGTCCAGCAAAGTCCAGAGTGCCCTAACAGTAGAAGTGCAGTGGTGTCTGATCTGAATCTTATCCCACGATGAATCTAGGGACCTACACCCAGGTAAGCCCTTAAGTACCCTAGGGAAAGGGTTGGGAAGATTCAGGGGGCCCTCCCAGGGAAAGGTCTGGACACGGGGGAGGTTACTCCCATGTCCTTTGTCCAGTTTCGCACCATAGTGGCAGCCAATGGCTCCCATGACTGGTTTGAACTGGACTGTGCATGGGGACACTAAATGTGCCCCTCATGCAGACTGAGTGGCGCTGGCAAGCGCACCCACCCTGCCCCAATATATTTAACCCTGTCTAGAAGGTGGTCACACCTCCCTGTGACAGGATGTCTATTGTTCTGCCTTCACCTGCTTGAGCTTGGCGCAACAGCAGGAGGGCAGAATCGTGTCTTTGGTTGGCAGCAACCATTTTGTGCTGTCTGGGTCAAGAAGACTGGTACCGGGAATACTGAGAGCCTAAGGAAGGGCTCTTCCGGTGCTTGGAATCATACCTCTCACATCGCTTACAGTGTGGGGGTATGATTCCAACATATTTGATACCAAACATGATAGGATTTGTTGCTGTCGTTTACGAGATGGTCATCACATAAGTACGTGGTGCTCCTATAGATATTATGTGGCTGCTTCACTGACAACACAGTATAATGGACTCCGTAGGCTGCAGGGGTGTCCTGCTCATGCAGGGGCACCCTCTCACTTAGAACCAAGCACCCGGCCTTAAGGATTGCAAAGACCTACTATGAGGGTGACTTATAGGTGTTAAGTGGAGTCACCCTTAGATATAGTAAACCTATATCTTAAGTAAGTGTTGCAAGCACCAAGGTACACAGGCTGCAATGGCAGGCTTATAGATCCATTTTGAATGGTCTCCTATGGGTGGCATAATGCATGCTTCAGCCCATAAGAGACCTCTGGGGTACCTATGCCCTGGGTACCTTAGTACCATATACTAGGGACTGATAAGAGTACTCCAGTATTCAATCTGGAGTGTAACTAAGTAATTAACACAAACATTTAGGGAGAAAGCAGATAGACTGGGGTCCTGATTGGCAGGATCCCAGTCAGACTAGTCAAAATACAGCTTAGCACCAGTCAAAAAGTAGGGGTAACCATAGAAGTAGATCCTACTTTCCTACACTTTTTTAGCTAATGATCTAGTTAGAATCCTAAACATGTTGATGAAGAAATTGGAGTAAATCATTGCTTTAATCAGAAGGATTCACTTGGGTCTTTGGTTGTGTGAAGCAACCCACTTGACATCTCGCAAATTCATGTCCATCCTTACATGTGGGATGATAGGAGTTGAACAAATTCTGATTAATGCAATACTAGCTATTGCTTTCCTTTGCCTTCTGTTGTCCTATACCAACCCACCCAATGTCCCTCTCTTATGATGAGCCTATTGTAAATTGTGCATTTTTGTATTTGATATGGTAAGAAAAAAGCAAATTCCACTCCCCATACTATTGTGCTCTCAAAAAACATGATAGTTTTGTGTATAATGTTTTGCCAGTGTTACATACAAATAACGCTAGTTGTAGTTGGTATATTTCCGTTAAGGATAACTACAAATGTGATTAAATTGAACCACAGCCTCTATAACATTTTGGGCAAAATTGGGCACAAAAGGATCCCTGGGGGAGACTGATTTGACCCCTCCTCTCCGTTAATTAGCTTTGTAATAATCCACAATGGCAGTCTTTTATCAATTGCTAAGAACAGATTTCACTAAACTTATAGTTCCTTGCCTTGCTCTAACCCCTGCCTATCCCATCACCTAGCAGCTGCGGAAAGTGGGCATTGAAATTCTTCAACAGAAGATCTGAACACTTATGCAAGGCTCCAGTTTCATACTGTCCATAATCTGGATCCCAGGTAGAAACTGGAATCTCAGTCCTTCATATACAATAGAGGTACACAATAGAAGGAAGGCAATCAGTCAATAATCATTATTGTTCAATCATTTTGAAATCTTAATTGCCATTGAATGGAGTTTGTGGAAGAACAGGGATGGTTGGACATGTCGAAGTTCGCATTCCGGAAAACATCATGGAACTGAAACTGCACTGAACTCTCTCAATGTAGTGAGACTGACCTACTATGTCTGATGCCCAATGGAGCTTCCTGGTTTAGCTATAGGGGAGATGGGCCATGGATAACCTCCTTTGGTCGTCACCTACCCAGTTGGTCTTTAGACAGACTTCCTTTCGTCTCTACTGTTTGTCTCTTCCCCTATCTTCACTTTCTCACCTCCCTTACCCCCCACTACTTCCTCCTGCACTTCAATTATCTCGTCTTCTACGCTCTTGCAATTGTTTGTCTAGCAACTGATGTAATTTGGAACTGATGTAATCTTGTAATTGTAATTTTTGTGGAACCTCATGTAAAGCGCTCTGATACCTCCGGGTCTAGCCAGCGCTATATAAAACTCTTGAATAAATAAATAAATAAATAAATAAATCCTGTTGGATCTGTTTGCGGCTTTAGAAACCATCTCTCTATCCCTGCTGACTGAATGCCTACGGGATATGGGTATCTAAGCTGGGGCCTTGAAACTACTGTCTTCCTTCCTTGAGGATAGATCCCAAAGTATGATGCTGAACCAATTCCAGCTGGAATTGTTCTCCTTGCCATGTGGGGTAAAACAGGGTTCATCCTTGAGCCCCACACTCTTTAACCTTTCTGTTTTTCCACTTGCCAGGATCATCCATTCTCATGGGCTACAAGCCATTTGTACACCAACAACACAAAGATCATTGTGTTGATTTCCAGGAACACGGCAGGAACTGTAGCTAATTTCTCCCACTATATTACAGCTGCAGTAGGATGAATGGAGAGAACCTCCTGAAGTTCAATGGGAAAAAGACTGAGGTGCTGTTATCCAGAACGCAAGTCTCCATCCGGAACAATTGGTGGCTAGATACACTAGACACCTTGCCTGTTCAAACAGAGAGGGCCAAGAATCTAGAGGTGATCCTGGACAGCGAGCTGTCACTGGACAGACAAGTTAACTGTACCGCTCTAATATTTCTG
This sequence comes from Lissotriton vulgaris, assembly GCF_964263255.1. Taxonomy (NCBI): domain Eukaryota; kingdom Metazoa; phylum Chordata; class Amphibia; order Caudata; family Salamandridae; genus Lissotriton; species Lissotriton vulgaris. Next base: position 7,168 of record NW_028249750.1, read on the forward strand.
GCTTATAAGAAGGTTGAAGAAGATCTTCCCTTTTATTCCCTTTTCGGCATGGAAACAGGTGGCCCTGGTTCTGGCTATGTCCAGAATAGATTATTGTAATGTGCTCCATCTGGGCACAAAGAACGGTACCCAACCCAAATTGCAGGTAGAGCAGAATGCGTTGACTAGGGTCACCCTGGACTTTCCCATAAATCTGTCAATCTCAATCGGACTACACAATCTTTATTGGCTTCCTACAAAAAAGCGCTTCATGTTCAAGGCCCTCAGTATAGTAGACAAAGCCCTTCATCAGGCCAGTCCAGATGGAATTTGTTCCATTGGTATATCCTGGGGATAAATCTTCGCTCAGCTCATCTTAATCTGGTCACTATGCCCAGAGTCTGGAAGAAGAAATGGGGAGTCAGAGCTTTATCAGTCTCAGCAGCCAGACTGTGGACATAACTTCCTCATTTTCTGACTTCGATTGAAGTGCATTCGCCCTTTATGAAAGCCCTAAAAACGTGGATGTTCTCCTTACAGGTATGCTTTGTAGCAATCTTTGGAAACTTTGGCAAGCTACTTCTGGCCTGAATCGAACTGCAGTGACTACAGTGCTTGGTGCCTTCGGGCATTTGCTGCGCTTCCTTAAATGTTGGTCAAATCAAATCAGAATACACAAAAAAACTATTATGTAAAATCAAACGTGTGCTACTTTTTAATCTGCTCAGCTCACACCATTAACATTTGTAGTGTCCTGGATCACATAAACTTTCCTATATGTTTATAATTGATTGTGTATTTTGTATGTATTATGTGTTTGTATCACTGTGTGATTATATCATATGCATTCTATGTTGTTTAGGGGGAGGCAGGAAAAGTCGGTGCTCCTGGTGAATCCGGACTTCAGGGATTGCCAGTATGTATCACTCACCTTTATCTATACTACCACTATAATTCTTTTATTATTGTATACAGTAAACATTGGCAGTCTTGGAAATGCGCACCACATCTGTTCACAAATGCTACTTCTCGATGTACTTACTGCAGTAAGTTGGTTCGTGCCACATGTGATTTACGTATACTGTCCCTGTACTGAAATATTTTGAGGTGTTTATTAGGAAAAATCACATCTTAAACCTTTAGTCTCAAAACTTAAACCAGTAGTACTGGGCTAATTACACTGTAGATTTAGCTTTATACATATTTATAAAGCATGTGCTAACAAGTAAACATTTCTTGGTGCTAAAAAGAAAGAACAAGATTCTGAAAGTTTATATAGGTGTGGTACCACAACATTGTTGCCTAAATATAATCTGGCAAAAAGGTTGTGTGATGAATTTTGTATACAAACATATCTCCCCATCGGAACAACTAATATATGTTTTTAGATTATATTTATGCCACAATATTTTTGTCGGGGGAGAAACAGGCAAAGACGTTCTTTTGACTATAACACCGGAAATCGTGTAGCTTGATAATAGCTAAGATTTAATGGCTTACACAAGTTTCACTGTTTGTGAAAGAGAGTTCCAGAGAAAGATGACCTGAACTCCAAAAGCTTAGCCACCCATGTGGGTCAGCTTCAGTTTAGACAGAAATGGCCTGTGGTCATCTTTGGAATGAAGTGCACAAGTTAGTTGCTACCTAATGATTTTGCATGCAGGAAACATGGGACCATACCTGTATAATTTTTTGTACATAAAAGATTATTTTGACCTGGACGTGTTCATCTTTGAAAGGCTGTGTAGTGCTTACTTGCATACAGCTATAGCTGCAGAATTTCAATGTTATTGCAGGACTGTGATCTTGTGAGGAATGGAAGACAGAAATGGGTGAGGTATAGGGTGTAGAGGTGGGAGATGTCTAGGTTAGACAAAATATGCATCTCAGCCTCAAAGATTAAGCCGGTATTGATCAAAAGAAATAAGCTTTTCACTATGAATGAAAACCTTGGCTGACTTTTGCCATTCAGCATTTAAACACTGTTTTTACATTACTTTCTTCAATGTATTACTTCTTTATACTCAAAGAATCTAGCACTAACTTACAGTCTACCTATTTAGCTTTTATTAAAGAAGTTTGACACTTAGGCAGTCAACTGTATGACTGATAATATATTTTACTTCTTTGCATACATGAGTTGGCCCTTTCCAAATAGTGCATGCTATCAGAAAAGTCACTCACGGCACAGAGATGTACCACATAGATGTCCTCTAGTGCTTACTCCTAGTCCAACTTTTTTTTATTACTGCTGCATTCACACTTATGATACTGTTTACTCTGATTTCAATATTCACTCTGTCCTGGCCCTCATTTTAACTTTACTCCGACAGCAGCATTCACTTTTATGGCCGCTATATTTTAATAAATGGTATTCATACTCTTATCTTTAATCCTCTAAATATCTCACCTATGCGCTACTATTTCAACTACTGCTATGTTATTCTATTACATTAGTCTTTACTCTTAAATACATTTATTTTCATCCCTAATGAATATAGACAGCAGGCTTGGCAATTCTAGAGTTACTGATACTTCAATCTCGTTTGGCAGAATTAGTATTTAAAATATGGGTGTCATCAATCAGTTACTTTAATTTAATTTAAACTCCACATCTGATGCCTTTTCTGTTTCTCTTTTTAGGGAATTCCTGGAAGTCCAGGAGCAAAGGGCGCCGGTGGAGAGAAGGTAAATATTGTCACGTATTGCTAAGCGTCATATTAGATGCATTGAAACAGCAGAATGGATTGACTACCTGCACAGATCCAATGCATAGAAGAATGCACTGTATTATATGCTTGCTACAAAACCCGTAGACCTTGAGCAACGCAGAACTTGTTCCTTCTCACTGTTAGCTAGTCAGCACAACTTTCAGGATTGCCTCAGTTGTTCCTGAGCTCCTTCAAATATCCCTTTTGAATTTTCAATAATATGTAGTACAATAAAACAATGCTAAACTGGCATGCCGCCCTATAAATATATAAGGGTTTACAAATGTAGCCAACGTTCTACAGGATCATATGTTGCTCCAGGGTTAAACAAGGGTGGTAGCTCTGATAGTGCCACGAACTGACAAGTATCTGTAACTTTTTTCATTTGACTGTATATCTTTTTAGAATCATTTGGTAGCAGGTACAAATATTGTGAACCTGTGTCTTGGGGACTAGTGAATAGAAATCTTCTCCAGATAACATCGTATTTATTGTGTCATTCCACTGAGGTTTTAGGGTGTCGAATTAAAAAGCCTTGCTGTTGGTTTTCATGACACATTTTATGGGCTGTTTTTCTAAGTTAAATAGTAGAAGTCAATCGGCATTGAACTTTCAGCAGTTGTTAACAGAATTACATGCATATATTGTTTTTGAATTCCACCTTGCTCAATCAGGAGTGTGGGTAAGGCCCTAGACATCCCTATCAGAGACAACAAACAAATATATATATATGTCAGGTCACATTTACAAGCTGCTGCTCTGTGTTGCATCAACAGAATCGAGCAGGACAGTGACCTATCTACTACCATATGACACTGTTGCTCATCCCCCCCTGCCCTAGCACACTTAAGCAGCCTATCACCAAGTACATGGCTTGCCCCATAGTGCAAGGGTGTGCACATCATGTCTAACGCAGGTTTTGTACTATTTTGTACAATGAAGTTAACCTAGTACAAAATTCTATGCTTACATATAATAAAAGACGTTTTTAAGTGTGTTAATTGTGTTGCAAAATACAGTACAAAGTCGGAAAAGTTTGGAGACGAAAAAGCATTTCTCCATTACACTTGCTTCAAGGGGGTATACATTGTTGTCATGAAGCCCTGTCTACCTTTTTACCTTAGATAGAGTTTTGTGTCAAAATCCCTGGGTGGCTGCATGGGAACATCCATGTACCACCCATCAAAAGCACTCTTGATTCAAAGTAGTACAAAGAAGCTCAAAGCGCTACTGTGCATTATATTGGGCCAATTTCACGTTATTAACTTTTGTGTTGGAAAAGTGAATTCTAATTCAAAACTATGTGCCAGTTTGCGTAACGTTTGGTGATGATGCACTGGCGGAAAGGCTTGATCGATATAACCTGCAGAGTGAGCTCGTGAGGAGGGGAGTCTCAAATATTGCAGTTTTGTAATGGGCATACAGGACTTTTCTTCGTGTCCTTTCTTGGCTTATATGTATTAAACATAAGAGATTAATGTTATTACTGGTTTCATGTTTTTGATTGATACGTTGCTTGGTTATTTGTATTAGTTGATTTATATTTTGTGTGTTTTTCTGGAAAATCAAGATCTTAGTTTTCAGTTGAATTATTTTCACATTATATCAGTTGCAAGAATTTTGCAGTGTGTTAGGGCTTCTTTCTGTTGGAGATATGAGTACCACATTGTCTGCATGAAGCAGCCAGTTTACATGTGTACCTTCTCATTGTGGTTCTTGTAGTATGCTTGTTAGGTCATTCATGTGCCTATGCAACCGAGAATGGGCATTTGCGGACACCGTGCTTCATTTAATGTTGTAGCTTAAGGGTTTTCACTTATGATTTTTGGTCTTACTGTATATTTTGTACGAAGTTGCGTATTGCAAAGTGACTTTGCAGGTCCTACGTAATTTCTTCCATGAAATTAAAATAAAGTATCTGTCCTGATGAAGCAGCATGAATTAAATACATCATAGTTTAAATAAATATATCCTTTATAAGATCACATTAAAGTAATTGCCAGTGATGGATACTGTTTCAGTGCACCAACTTTTTCAATGCTGTTGCTTTATCTAAACTGAAACTGTTATTTGTGAACAATACACTTGTTTTGGCATTATATTTTCCTCTAAACCAAGCCACACAGAATCTAGGGCTATCATAGTTTAAATAAATATATCCTTTATAAGATCACATTAAAGTAATTGCCAGTGATGGATACTGTTTCAGTGCACCAACTTGTTCGATGCTGTTGCTTTATCTAAACTGAAACTGTTATTTGTGAACAATACACTTGTTTTGGCATTATATTTTCCTCTAAACCAAGCCACACAGAATCTAGGGCTATCACCACACTATAATGTACCTCATCATATTAGTATCCAAAGGAGCAAAGGTGAGAATTAATATGTTCCTAATTATCAGGTCAAGAAACGAAATATTTGAACATTTCTGACCTAATTGCTAGCCTTGTCTTACGTACACCAGTTCAAGGGTGCCTGCTGTGCAGGCAGGATTGTTTTTGTGCATTAAGGTACACCTTCATACAAAAAAACAGTCCTTAGAAAGAGGAAACAACAGGGGTAAGTAAAGATAAATACAAGGAATATAAATATATTTTTCCTCTTTGCGCTCTCTCAGGGAAGATATTTTTCCTCATTGTTCGTCCACTGGGAAGTCCAGAAAACCAGTCTTGGCAAATCTGGGCATGCGCCAAAATCCATGGGTGGATGTGTCAGAACATCCACATGCCATCTATTGAACGCTTTACCCGGGCAGAGTAACTCAAGGCAATGACTTGTGCTACATGGCGTTACTCCAGATTTACCAAACAGCTCAGTTGGCCTTGCGTTGCTTGATAAATCTGAATTAAGCATTGCATTGCCCTTGTGGCACCATGCATGACACAAGGACTGCTTAATACAATGATAAATTTGGCCCTTAGTGCCTATAGTGTGACGGAGTGAACCAGGTTTATAATTTTAGAAAGACAGAATTAATTGCAGTCTGAAAATACGAATCTAATTCCATTCAAGCGTTTTGTCACTAGAGCTCCAGGAGCCATAGAGCTACAATCACATACATCATGTTCAATACACTTTTTGCATCAAGATTTGCTTTGTTGATTTTGATGTTTCAGAGATTTTTGCATTAAAGGTTTGCATCTCCTTCAGATGTCCCAGGTAGATTTTTGGTGTAATGTATAGTTCACATAGAAATACTTAAACCTGCTCATTGAATGCCATTTTCGTATGAAAGAGCAAAAACATGTAAGCACGCGAGAAATCCACACTTGAATAGTGTACAATGCTGTTGGTCTAAATTATGTCAAAGAACATGCTGTGCCCTGTATGTGTGAAGACATCCCTGTGAACATTGTACTTACTTTTCCATTCTTGTGTCATCTCATAGGGTAATTCAGGTGCTCCAGGTGTAGCCGGCTTGATGGGAAATTCTGGTAAACCTGTAAGATACATTTCTTGTTTCATCTCCTAATAATTGTCTCATGTGTTAATAAACCATTGTCTTACACTGAGTAACACTTTTTGTGTGTTCATAATATTCACAGGGAGAGCGGGGACCACAGGGAGAAGTCGGTCCACTTGGACCTTTCGGACCAACTGTAAGTTTAAAGCCTTCTTGTATGAAGCCTTTTTTGAATTTGCTGTGATTATTTTACTCATGTTAAGCTCACATCAAGGGCAACAGAAAAGTTATAAATAATGTAAACAAGCATTGAAATGCGTTCAATGTCCCATTTGTTTGAGTTAGAGCTATTGGAGTTGTAAATGACAATGTCTTTTACCTATGTTTTAACACTGTCATACATGGCAGTTCCTCACCTGTTCTCTGAGCAGTGCCCAGAGAGCATAAGCATCTTTGTTATCAGAATTTTTAGTGCTGTGAAAAGGCAAAAAAAGTTACCAAAGCTGAGTATCTCTCGGTTCAGTCTTTGAAAACACACCCACTTCAGAAAAAGTACAGAAAACTCTATTGTCTGTGAAAGTCTTTAGTCCGATGAAATAGAAAACTTGACTACAACAGCTGAGTCTTGTCACTCTGAATCTGGTTCACCTTGAACACACAGTGCATCGTTCATTAGAAATGGCAGCCAAAGGTTCCCCATCAGGAGAAACACCACAGCACTTACCGCTGTTCAAGAAAGTAGCTTTAACTCCATAGCAGCACATGAAGCATCGGCCAGTTATGCCAGAAACCTTCGGGCAAACACGGCACCCCTTCAAATGCATATTGTTGCACGATATAAAACATTCAAAGATTTGGAAACTACGCAAGCTGGCTAATGTGCGAGCATGTATAATATACTCATGCTGTTATAGTCCAGCTGCTTCCTATTACCATGCTTGGAACCTTGGGATATGGAGTTCCATATACCTTCTAATCAATATATACAAAACAAAAAAGGGTTAATGGTAGTGAGAAATACATAAACTGGAAACAAGACACCCCTCCCCACAGATTGTTCAGAATGGGTCTTAATGTATACCGCTTTTGGATCCTAGAAGGCGCCTATACGTTACAATTCCTGACGGTGGCAGCAGTGCCCGGGAAACATGCTGGGAAGTTCACAGCAGTCAGCTGGAGACCAGGACGGCTTGGGTTGGAGCGCTGCCCCCCCTCCTGCCAAAGGGGGGGGCGGCATAGTGATTACACATCGCACTGTGATCGGATGACTGGTGCTGGCGCGCGGCTGCTGCTGAGTAGAAGGCACGCTCAACTTCCAATGCCTGGATACAGAAGTGATCATTGCAAATAGAAAAAAACTGCCACAGACACAAATTTGAATGACAAAACTGGACATGGCCCCCTTGATTAATCTTATCTCCTCCTTTGACATAAGCACCATTGGGTATGCAGACGACACTCAATTAGTTCTAGTTCTTGACAAAGACTCAGAAGAAGCTCAACTGGATCTGAAAGAGTGTCTGACAGCAACCTTTGCTTGGATGAACAATAACCACCTCAAATGTAATTTTGCCAAGACAGAAATCCTTCCGCTTGGTAAAAACAACCTTTTTTCCCCTCTTACCTGTTGGCCTAAAGAAGCAGAAGCCCCGCCAAACACCATCAAGGTAGCCCGTAATTTAGGAATCAAATTTGAAGAGACTCTCTCATTTAAACAACAGGCTAGAGAAGTTGCTGGCCTGTGCTTTAACATCATAAAGGGCCTCAGGACATTTTTTGATCTACTGCCCATATCAGCCCGTCGCACTGTTGTGGTTGCGCCGGTTACATCTAGAATAGATTATTGTAACAGCTTATTTGCAGGGCGGCTAAATCTGCCCTGCATAAACTACAGATGGTCCAAAATTCGGCAGCGAGGCTGGTCCTTAGATGGCCAAGAAGATCCTCGCCTCGGCCGCGCTAGATGCGCTTCACTGGCTCCCTATCCAGAAGCGCATCCTGCTTAAGGTCCTTATGATTACTTTCAGGGCCTTTCACAAGCGGGAAACACAAGATCTGTATAATAAATTCAACAGATATCACCCTTCACGAGAATTTAGGTCAACAACTGCAAATCTGATAACGGTCCCTAAATTTAGACTGGCAACAAAAGGAGGAAAAACCTTGGCAGTCATCAGCGCCAAGGAATGGAACAAACTGCCTCACCAACTTCGAGCAATCACCTCCGAAAAGAATTTTAGAAAATCCCTTAAAACCTGGACCTACGGTTTATCGGATTTAGTCTGTAAAACACTTGTCTAAATTATCTTTTAATGTGTGGGAACAGTAAACTTTACCATCTCTCCAGGCATGGAGTCAAAGAGCCATGATGCTCCCTGGAGTGACCGTGTCCTATAAAAAATCACTCTCATATCTCATATCTCATATCAAGTGGACATGTACTTCGCAATACTCCATTGGAGTTAACAATTGACAAAATATGGGATAACAGAAACCATTTTCCAATTAGAAGCATTCCTTTTTTAAAGGACACTGACAAAGGCAATCAAAGTTGGAGGAGGGGTCCAAAAGTTGAAGACGGGTTCTGAGCCCATAGACTGAAGACAGCATGTCTCGAAGAGACAGCGCATTCGCTGCCTAGGCTAGACCTAAAAAAGATAAAGAATCACACACAGACATTTTGCAAATTACCCACCACTTCAGAGAACGCAGAAATATGTGACCATCACAGAGTATACATTTCAGCTTTTGCATCTTCATCCTGTAGTTGAGAAGCTACATCACTAGCAATCAATTCTTACCTATTACGTATTTACAGGAGTTTTGTTTTTACATGAGTTTCAGGTCAAAATAGTGTTCTTCTTAACCTATTGTCCCACTTTTTCATTTTAAATCAAGCTAAACAATTTCTGCAGGTTAGCATACTTTGGCAATGGCACAACATAGTGATACGACATTGAGGCAACACAATGTTAAATAGCCAAACAAATGTATATAAACATTTACTACCGTTTTTAACATAGATTGTTGTGAGGCTTCCTTTTATCCATTTTGAAATTATAACAAAATTAGTAAAGTCAAATACAGATTAGAGATAGTTTGTCCACCGCTAAAGAAAATCTGCCTGTGTTCTCAGGAATATTAATCAATCATAAAGTATGAGAGATTGAGGAGGAGCAATATATGGAAACGGAAAGAGAAATATCTCTGCTTAGAAGTTTTTATTGTGTATTCTAAACGGCAGTCAATATGCATATAGATCTTAGTAGCAAATAGGATTTGAAGTTATGAATTAAAGTCTAGGAAATTATGAATTGTGAATTAAAGTCAAGGAAACCATTGCAGATTTTGCCCCAATTAATCTCATTGATATTATCATACATTTACTAGACTTCTTAGTGAATAGGATTTTTAAATATGAAAAGCAAAAAGTGATTGATGGAATTCTTGGAATTATTTTTAGCCAAAGCTGGACTGGGAATACAAGGCAGCCCTGGTAAATTTTGTCAGACCAGACCCCACATGGTGCATAGCGGGCGAGCCTGACCACTATCAAGAGGGGTTTGGGGCTGGTTTCCTCCCAAGAAAATTTGTAAAACAGTGTGCATTCTACAACACATTTGTCATCATATATTCAATGGTAATAGCTGTAAAGCATAGCAAAGGATGACCTTACTGTGCACTAGGATATGACAATCGTTGTTGGAGTTCTTCGATGATTCCCTTCCCATCAACCTCCAACTGTGCTTCTCATCTCTCTCACATGTATTTCATTTGTTTTATAGCACCTCTCATACCAGTGTAGGGTGTTGGAGTACTTTACATCACACACACATACTGATTCAATGGATCATAAATGTGTAAATCAATGTATAGAAAACTTTACATTAGGCAATAGGGACTACAGAGTGTGGGATTCACAATTCATTCATACTAGTAGGCATTTTCTAAGAGTGCTTGGTCTGAAGAAGCACAGACTCAGGATTCAGAAGATAGCACAGTGTTTAGGGGTGACTTTAATAATAAGATTGTTTTTCTAACCAAATAAACCTTTTTCAGCGACATCAGGATAATGAAAGGCTGGGAAAAAAAAACTTTCTAACCTGCATCATGCAGTTTGCATGCAGCTCTTTGAAGGCACTTTATAGCTCACTGTGCTAGATTACAGTTGCAACTTATGAACTCCACAATAACAAAAGAATTTCCGTGACAAAAGCTGTAACGCACTGAGTTATGCACATAAAATACTGTTCTTCGACGTGCATGGTTCATGTTCTTTGCAGAAGGCATATTAACTCTCTGCGCTACCTTGGATGAGTCAAAACTGCAACTAGACAAAATTCGCTTCTCTATCCAGCAGGCAAATTAATTACCAGAGTTATCTTGACACTTTTATTGTTGCCTGAAAACTGCTCGACATATGAAGAACTTTGTTTCTACAAAACCTGCCCCAACTAACAAAACTGACCCCCCCTTCCTGCCTCCCAGAGAAATGCCCAATGCCTAGTACAGCCAGACCGGTCTTGTCTTTAGCCACCGATAATTATTCAAGGCCACATTCCAGTCTATCATTTTGGCCTACCTTGCCACTACCGACAGATGACAATCAGTCCTTAAGTTAAGCTGGTGGTTGCCGATGGGGGCCACCAGCACTCAGTTTTTGGGGCAGGTGGGCCCACCGGCTCTCATGCTTGGGGACTTGCACTTTTTTTTAACTCATCCTACATTTCCTGACAGCAAAAGAGGGAAAACACACAGCAGAGAAAAAGAAGGATGGTAAAACCAGTCAAGAAGGGAGAAAGCAGGAGCCTGCAAGAGTAAGATAAATGGTCAGCGAGTGTCTGGAAGTTGGTTAAGGATGCCTGAGGTTGATTCGAGCCTATGTAGCCTTGGTATTCTGTGCGCCGGTGCCAGCCGCGGACTTCTAAGCAGAAATTTTCGACATCAGCATTTATTCTTCAACAAATTAAGCCCTTATGGCATCCAAGAAATTCTTACTCTCATTCATTAATGTTGACATGATTAGTCATATGTCATTCATCGCTGGTGCTCAGGGCACCACAAACATCATCTGCAATACTTTTCTGAATTTTCACATCCTTTTTCTGGATGAGGTGTCCTATAAAATGGTGGAATGAAGAGCAGGTCCATTACATAAATTAAAAAGAGTTAGTGATGTATGAAACAATGGCATTGATCCAGTTACAAGTGGTGCACCTTAAATGGAACTATAGTGGTGGGCAGATGTAAGGCACAGGATGTAAAGCAAACTTGGCTTTGTCTAGCTGAGGCACATTCAGCAATATGGAGCGATATTGCAGACATGCATTCATTCCACCTTCTCCACGCCTGGAAGGAAAGGCTGTGAATCATGTATCATTCACACATATGTAACAAGTGTCTATTCTTACAGCTGTATCCTACCTACCTTATATTGTAAAGCGCTCTGATACCCTCTAGGGTCATGTTCGCTCTATACAAAACTTTATGAATATATTTTTTTTTAATGGAGTTTTAAAATGTATGCATCAAGATATTATTATTGCAGGGAGCTGGACAATATAAGACACACAGGGGTGAAACGAGAACTCAGAAACCTGACTCCAAGAGCTTTGCAAGTTCATTGTCCATTCAAATGCCAACCACTGCACTCTTTGGCATTTGCCTTTTCACTAGTGCTTACATTTGTGCAGATAAAGGTATATATCCGTGAATTCACTTCTCATACTCTTACTAATTTATATACTGTGAGAAACTCTTGCAATATACAGTGCAATGCTCTTATTGTGTAAATATATAATTAGAACATTATAGGTCTACTCAGTGACTCGCATTTGAATATGCACTATGCAGTTGCATTGATGGACACGTGTCTAGAGATCAAACAACGACTTCCCAAAATGCAGTAAAAATAAAAGAGAACGCAAAACAGCAAAGATGAAGTTGAGGCATATGAGCCCGAAAATACCAGGAAAGGCAGACCTATTAAAAATTGCTTTCTTGTTTTTGGTCATTAAGAGTTAGAAAAGTCTGCTAGTGCCCTTTCTCTAATTGTTGTATTGGCCCATAGCTTTTGTTTAATAGAAAGACTAAGGGCACGCTTTAGGAGTTTGGTAGGTAAGTTACTCCATCTCAAACATGACGGATAGCCCATCCACCATATTACAAGTTCCATTGGAATATAATGCACTTGTAGTACGGCATATGAGATGTTTGTGAGGGAGTAATCCGTCTGCCAATCTCTAAATCAGACCGAAAGTAACTAGCATTTATTTTCAAAATGCCTTTTAAACTTTGAGCTACACATCTTTTTTTAAAACAATCCTTTTCATTTCCTAAATTTTATTTATAGATATATTTACGAATCTTCAAAAAGAAGTAAAAATATCATGAGGGAAATTCCCAAAGGCAATATCTATATCTGCATTAAAACTTATGCTTGTGGCTGAAAATGCCTTAATTTACGCCTGCCAGGAACACAAGAAGAATTTTGTCAAGCTTCAATGAACTTACTGCTGTGTATTTCTCAGCCTTGTCTATGGAGAGATGCACAGTAGTAACTCCCCTGCCAGGGGTTGGGAAGTGGGCGGAACGTGTCATAAGCTTCATAAGTTTTCAACCTCTCACAAACTTGTACGTTTTTGGGTATTCATAAATATAGATCTGGCCCTTTCCTATCACGGAAAACGCAGAGGTTTACTCCAGCTTGGATGGAAAGGGGAATGGGCCACCTGACAGCTTGTTGTAGATATTGGTAAAGGGGATTAATCACAAGGAAAATATTTATTACGTAATTACAAAAATTGGAGAAAAAAACGTGAATTTACGCATGCACCATTTCCACAGAGCTTAAAGCTGTGCATTAGTGAATTGCACTTTGGGTAAGTGGAAACATGTTATACGTCACGTTCCCAATAGAACATTTGAAAACCTACGCCTGGAGCAGCTTTCCAAGCATACTACCAGACAAGTTTGTGAATTCTAAAAAGTAGAAAATCTGCACCTGTTCTTAGGAGTACTTTTATGTATTTAGATTTATTTTTTTGCCAATTGCCCTTATATTTCAGCATTAGAGAATATTAAACAAAAAAGTATGGTTTATTTATGTGATTAGCTTTGCATACATACCAATCTTTGACCAATTTTAAAAAGGTATTTGCATGCCTAAGTTAAAGGTATATTCAGAATGTATTACTCGCAAAATATGGTTTAAACTTTAGGTGGGTTTGTTTACTCACACATAGAAGTACACCAGAGTATTGTAATTATTTGTGTGAGCAAATCTGATTTCAAGTTCAGGTTATAGGCATTTGAGTGCAAGGATGTCTTCTGTCTAAGTCAGTGAACTCTGTTATAGGTTTTCATAAACATGGGACAGACACACTTACACACTGGATGCAGTCAAAGATTTACTTCTGTCAAGGGTATGAGTAAGGCCATATCCAGAGCACGGGGATGGACCAATGTGAACATTGGTGCATGAATAATGGAAGGTTTGGGACGGGATTATCCACTGCAAGGCAAATAGACGCACACTTCTGCTCTGAGATAACCAACTGCAAGTGCACCTGGTAGTCATGCTTTCCTGTAGCCCAGCACCAACAAAATCCTGTGAAACGGGCTAAGGTGTAAGCCCTACATAAACCAAGAGCCCAGGGCACGAGTCCTAAAAAGAGAAGTGGAGGGACGCTCTCACCGGAAGTGACATCACGACAGGAAGTGACGTCACGAAAGGTGCGCTCCGATCTCGTCCCAGAGAGGCCAAAGAGTGAAGTCCAGCTGTTTAGCAGGGAGGACTGCATCCACCCGGTAAAATAAATGGGGGGACGCCGTCCACCTGCGTGGTACCCCGACTCGAGCCCTGCAAGAGCCCAAAGCCTGGCTCTGATGCTAAGTGGGGAGCTTTAAAAGCAGACCTTTGAGCGAAAAGATACTACTGTCTCTGTCCCAGAGAAATGTTCAGTGAGTGGTGGTGGCAGCATTTCGTTTCAATCCTTAGTACTTAGATATCCCTTTTTCTCTGTGCTAAAACATAGCTGGGTGCCTACTACCCCCTTATGTAAGGTTCAGCATGTTTGTCATGCTCAGACCTGCAGTTACATTCCCATTTGGATGTCGACTCTGTGTTGCATGTATAGTTGCCGCTAGCAGGAGTCCATATTGGTTGCAAGTATATGTATGCTATATCCAGCAGCATCCATTTTGGATTAACTCTAGTGTTAACATGGCATAAGATGAATTTGTTGATGCGGTCCCCCCTGTCGAATTGCATTGCCTGCATTCCTGGACTGGAGGTTATAGCTCTAAACACTGAAGTGTGGTGGGATGGAGACTGGGAGGTCCTTAGAAATTTTATGTGACATATTTAGCACTGGATTGTATATTAATCTTTCTTGTTTACTGGCAATCGGGTGATGGTAGGTGAGTGGGGTGAGCCAGCCGATTCAGTTGTTAGGTAGAGAAAGGTTTATGACCAGCGCCTGGGCCTTTTATCTTCCATTCAGTGGCCCACCCAGGAAGACTGGTGAGTTGGGTAAAGAGATTAAAACCTTGCTTAATGACTACTCCTGTTTGGAGACAGCAACATCACTACCTTCTATGAGAGACTTCACTTTAACACCATACTTAATTTTCTGGACGGTTGAAAGAAGATGAATTTGTGAAAACCAATTTCTGAACTGTAGACTGAATTTCCACATCATCTGCTTATAAACTACTTTAAAAGTGAGATTTGACTGTTCACACTTTGATCCAGTTCCATGCTGCTTCACTGACCAAAGACGAAGGTACTCTGCAGAGCACAAAAACAGCTGCTGTGACCCAGGGCTGATAGTGCTGGTAGCCAGTCTCCTACAGATGAAGGGACATCGTCTGAAACCTCCAACTCTTGCTGGAAAAGATGTGGATGTCCCTGAGCCTACCAGCCAGCTCGTAGAAGGGGAGCACGATGTCCTACAGGAGCTATCTACTAACAGGGCCGGATTGAGGACCAAAACCGGCCCTGGCAAAGTCCTCGGCCGCTCACCCCCCACCCCCGCCGAGCTCTTTGCCGGGGCCGGTTTTCAGCCAATTTTGTTGCAGGGCCTTTTTTTGCAGCTATGCTGCAAAAAGGGCCCTGTAACAAAAACGTCCCCCAGGGGCCCCGAACCAGCCCCCCACCCGTGCGGCGCACCGGGGGATTGCCCGGTGCCCGCTAGGGCCAGTACGGCCCTGTCTACTAAAGGAGGAGAAGCACAGTCACTAAGTCGGGGAGAAGAGCAGCTCAGAAGAAGCAGTTCCCCAAGAGAGTATATCCAGAGATACCCTGTATGAACGTGAGGGTTTTACAACTTCCATTCGCAGGTAAACAGCGACAATTCACAAGAGTGGCCACTTCTGCAACCACCATAGAGGAAAATTGAGGACCTGTCCTGACTCTGCATTCACCGTACCCCAGACCATCACCCCTTTTCCCAGACCAGAGGGAAAGGATTTCCCACCATGAGTGCTGGAGCCATGTGTACTTAGTGCCTTCACAGAGACACTGTTGATCCACTGACCAATGTGGAAAAAGCAGGCTGACTACCAAAACGAACTCAGGTGATGTGAGCATGTCCGCTTATTCTTTGCAGTAAACAGCTACCACACAGACATATCCCAAGTACACCTGACTCTTTAGAAGCACCTGCACTTTTCGATTACAGTTATATGTTAGGGTTATTTTTTCTAATTTAAATGTTTTAATTTCAAGCATATGTTTGCCATGATAGGTGGCAGAGCATACTTTCTTTGTTTCTTCTTTTCATTTTTTGCCTTATGCACGCAATAAACTTTTTTTTTAATGAACCATCACACCAGCTTGTAGTCAATACTTGGTTCATTAATGGCAATAATGCTCATCAACTAAGTACTGCAGAGATACTTGTGGACACCGATTGTTGCAGAGCTGTCCATAAAAAGAATGCACGTTTTCAGACAGAGACCGAGAAAGTCAGCAATGGCACAGTGCACAGCAAGAGGCTGTTACCGGTACCGAGGCAAAATGCTGGCCAGCCTTAGACTTTCAACTCAGTGTGTGTGCAGTAAAACAGCAGATGGCTACAATGGTGCATTTCTAGTTGGAGCAACTTGATTTACTTTGCTTTTGAAAATGCTAACAATAACAGAGAGACTTATGAAATACATACGTTCCTAAAATAATTTATTAGACGGAGTGTTGCTAAACGCAAGGGAGTGCATTATTGAATCTCCAATTTTGGGGCTCTAATATAATCTAGCTAGAAACACTCTATCAAATTCCAGATTGCTTTATGAATGGACTTCAAAGGCAAATGTGATTTCTCTCCCATGGCGAGTGATGAGTAATTTTAGCAATGGACGGGAAGACCAACCCAAACGCTGTACCAAAAAAAAGGAAAAAGGTTTTTGTTAGATAAAGTGGAAAGATGGGGGCACAGGTTGGTGCTTGAATGGGAAGGTATGAACAGCTATGTAGTGAATAGCATCACTTTTTATGGTCTAGCTTGACAGTGCAGCTGTCCCTAGCAGTAGCGGCTCCTAGAGGGAGTGCTGCTGGGCGGTGACGCAGGGCGGGGAGGGCCAGGGTGGGGGGTAGTAAACTAGGGATTATGGCCAAACGGAGGTAAGTATACAAATAAATCAATAAAATGACTTTCGTTGTGCGAGCTGCATCGCAGAATGCAATGCAGTGCGTGTAATGAAATTTGTTTTATTTATTTATTTGTATACTTACCTCAGTTCGGCCGTAATCCGGAGTTTACTACCACCCACCCTGCCCTTCCCCCACCCAGCAGCACTCCCTCCAGGAGCCGCTACTGGTCGCTAGACAATTATGTGAGCACCACTAGAGAGGGACTTTGGTTCTAACCACATGTTGGGAGCCTGGAGTACATGTTTTGATTGGGCAGAAGTTGTGTGCTTCCACAAAAAAAGGTGCTTGCCCTTCACGTAGCTGTGATAATTGTTTCTTTAGCCAACTGCCTAAGCTTGAACTTTCAGAGGCACACATGCCATTAGAAAGCTATTAAAGTGTCTTAGATAATTAGATAATTTGTGTTGTTATTCTTTAGCAGCAGCACAGATGGAAGGAGGGTAGTCATTACCTACATGGATTATTTGGCCTGGCATGACAGTGAAACTGTCACCTGACCTTTTAACCTACACCAATATTATAAATTTCTATTTCCATGCAATTTACTTGTAATGCTTGACATTACCATACCACATTCCATAAAAGCCAGACCTATTGGCATTGCAATGCTTGTTCTCCATGAAGGAAAAGTGATACAGTTGGAAGGAGCAAAAGGTAGAACTTTGACAACATGCCGGGTTAACATTGTTACCCTTGAGTATGAGGATGTAGGGCAGCGTTTCCCAGGCCAATTTCTGGTGGGTCACGAAAGTCCAAGTAATAAATAAAGAATCCTTGAAATTTTGTATCTATCTTGTCATATTTGCTGCACTTCAAAGACAGAAGTCAAATGCCAGCCTATGTCTTCTGCCACACTGTTGCTTCCTTTTTTAACATGAGGATTGGTGTTCATAAACTCCTCTCACTATACAATCAGAAAAAGAAAAGTGAATTATATGACACTCTTGCTGCGGTACAGGGAGTGTGAAAGGAAACACAGCAGGATGTCATTTTTTTGTAACACACAACAAAATGTAAATACTTGGAAATGAGCTCCACAAATTCAGCAGTTAGCAAAGCAAAAATGAAACACACATGATTTGTAATTCAGAAGTGTGATGGAAACAAAGATTTCAATAATTTCAATAGGAGCAAAACAATCTTGGTGATGCACAAAGGATAAATATTCATTGAAACCCGATTTCCACACATTATCATTTGTGTGCAGTATAGTTTTATCAGTAAAACTGTATGCCTGTGCAAATGTAGTGGCCTTTTCAATGGAAAATGTGCCATCTATAAATGACAGTGTGATTCCGAGTTACTCTGTAGTTACATTAAACAATTGCCCGCATCATGTTCATTAAAGCTAGGTGGGTTGCAAAAGGTTGTCTTTCTAAAAATGTGGCCGTTGTTGTGAAATGTTTGAGCAAGCACAAATCTAGGACGTGCATGCTATAGGGTAGAGACCAAGAGATGATTTAAGCTTTACTACTACAGACAGGGAACCCGAATAGAAAGCATTGTATTGAGAAAATGTGCAAAACAAAGAATAGTCCTAGTGAAATTTGAAATTATGTATGAGGTGTGTTGGTCCAGTTATATTGAAGGACAAAGGTCCTTACCCACTCGACGGTGGAATGTTTCTGGATAGGTCCTCTCCTCAAACCGACTGCAACTACAGTACCAGTATGAGCTATGATATTTCTGAGAGGGGAGACCCCAGGAATAGGTGGAAAAACAAGAACAGTTACTCAATGGAGATCATTTTTTGATGGTACTATTTAGGCAGAAACATGTTGACCTCCCCCACTGGGTTCAATTACCCCTTACATTGTTTTAGCTTTTACCCACAGGGGCCAGTAATACAATTTAGGGTCAACCAGGTGATAGTTTTAGTAGCACAGGTTTTAATCCTCTGCAATGTTTATTTCTTCTCACACCAATCCTATTGGCCTAATGGACAAGTCTAGTCTGTCATATGGTGATAGCAATAGACCTGCTACCCATCTCTAGCCTCAAGCAATGTCAATGGGTCATCCCTGTTAGAAATGGGGATCTCTAGTTGGCAGAGGTTGGTACCTTTGTCCAAGTAGGGGCCCTTCTTCCTAGTCAGGGTAAGGAGGATGCACTTCTAAAATAAGCCCTGCTCACCCCCTCGGTAGCTTGGCTTAAGCAGACAGGCTTAACTCAGAGGCAGTGTGGAAAGCATTTGTGAACACATACAGTAATACAGTGAAAACACCACAAATGGCCACCACACCAGTTTAGAAAAAGAAGTAATTTTATCTAAACCAAAACAAGACCAAACAAAAAAATTCCACAATACAGTTAAGTTATCAAGATAACCTTTAAAAATTGGTTATTCACTCAAATACATTTTGCAGCAACAAATAACTCCACCTGGAACTATTACGACGTTGTGACAGATGAAAATCCCAAATTATGGCGCCAACCATGAAGTGCGCAGCGTCAGACGCGGAGTCAAGCCGCCCCCCAAAGAACAGCACCTTGGAAACGATGAAAGAAAAGACGGTGCAGGGGGTCGGGGAGGTGATGGTCCGTTAGTGCCGGGCGACATCGGTTCTTTATGACCCATGGGGAGGTGAAGCATCGGTTCCTTACTTCGAAGCAGGGGAGGTGAGACATCTGTTCCTTATTGTGTCAGGGAGGTGAGGTCACAGTGGTGGCAAGGCGTCGGTTCCTTATGAAGGTGCGGTGTCAATAGATTTGGGATTCACCCACGTCATGTATCGGCTCTGAGTTGATGAAGCCACAGTGTCAGTGAAGTCGGGGCTGTAGTGTGAGTCGGGACGGTGCGTCCTGCTCTTTACCAGTGATGTCCTAGGCTCCGGTGCAGGCATTGGCCTCGGTGACGGCTATGGAGTCGATACAGCATGGCATCAGCAGGCCTATGGTGCAACTATGGATGGTGCTTCGTGCTCTTTTCAAGCGCTGACCACGGTTTTGGTGTAGGTCACGGCATCGCTTGCCGATGTTGGTGTTGCAATTTCCTTTTCTGGCAGCTGAAACAGCAGTTCCAGATGCAAAAATACAGACGGAATTAAGTCTTTGTGTCCCTGAGACTTCAGAACAGGAGGCAAGCTCTATTTCAAACCTTGAAGATCTTCATTAAGCAGGGGGCACAGCAAACACCAAAGTCCTTTTCCTTTCTTGGCAGCAAGTAGCCACTGCAGGCCAACCCCAGGCAGCAAAACAGCACAGGGCCAGTATTCCTCCTCAGCTTCTCCAGCTCTTCTCTTGGCAAAGGTCCCTCGTGTTTCCCAGAAGTGATGTAAAGTTCTGGGTCTGGGCCGCAATATTTATACTACAAAATCCTTTGTTCTCTTGTGGCATAGAAGCACTGTGCTTGGACAAAACTGTTTCTGTCCTCGCTGGTGCAGCTTCCTGGCAGGAGGTGGAGACAGCATTGTGGAAGGCAGACCAGGCCCATTCAGGTGAAAGGAAATCTCCCCCTCCCATACTCTAAATGCAGCCCAGGTCTATTCAGCCCAGCCCTGACTCATCAAGCTCTCTAGAGCCACAGCTCCTCCCCAGCCCCTGTCATCCAAAGCCAGATATGCAATACACAAACCTAGCAGAGGCACACACTGGATGGCTAAGCAAGAAAATTCCCACTTTCTAAAATTGGTATTTTGAAACACAGAATGTAAAAATCACCCTCACTAAAAGATGCATTTTACCATTCTGAGTTCAGGCATACTAAATTTGAATTTCCTACATTGTTCCCAGGGGCAGTTATGTTTATAAGATGTTATTAACAAACTCCCCATTGTATCCCATGGTAACAGGTAGCCTCGCAATAGTGAAAAACGAAATTGGCAGTAATTCACTCTCAGGACATGCCACACACACCAGGGCATGTTCTACCGTTCACATACACTGCACCCTGCCCACAGGGGTTCCTTGGGCCTACCTTTTGGGTGACTAACGTAGGAAAAGGGATGTTTAGGGCCTGGCAAGTGGGTACACTTGCCAAGTCGACATAGAAGTACTAGACTGTACACAGGGTCTGCAATGGCAGGCCAGAGTTACATTTACAGGCTGATAATGTGGGTGGCACAATCAGTGCTGCAGCCCACTAGCAGTATTTGATTTACAGGCCCTGGGAACACACAGTGCACTGTACTTGGGACTGACTAGTAAATCAAATCAGCCAATTATGGAAACACCAATCTATAACAACAATTTACAAAGGGAGCACTTGTACTTTGGCACTGAACAGCAGAGGTAAAAGTGCCCAAAGCATCTAGACCAGCAAAATGGAGTCTAACACACAGCAAAAACACAGGAGGCACAGGCAATAAATGCAGGGGAGAACCACACCAATGGTACCTCGTCTAATAATCCCCAAATGGGACAAATTACCTGAAACCATTTAAGATTTTTGGGATCATTTGGAAGGCATGAAATGAACTGAAGGTAATATAGGCTCTGCTTTGTCACCTTGTGACATTCAGTGCTTAACAAACCTGATAACTGTGTAGGTTTGCCAAGTAGGACAAGTAATAGGTACAAGTTAATTTTGCCTGTCGATCTTTTTTTCGACAGCATCTTTTTATGTGATTTCCTTTTTATTAGAGGAAGATCTTGGATTAGGTGTGACACACACGTTTCATGTTTTAAATCCTGAAAAATATTTTTCTGTCAAGCTGTACATATAGCATGCTTAAAGGAACGTAACTGATTAATATTTGTTTCCAAGAAAAACGAGTCTGATGGATAAGCAGTTTGAACCAACAAAATATAGAAAAGCTTTTCAGAAAGTGACTGTTAGTATGGAAACTGAAGAGCATTTCAAATGATAGGTGGGATGAAAGTTGCAGCAGAAAGAGATCAGTATGCCGTTTGGGATATCTCACTTCCCTAATATTACAGGACCAAATAACCCTATTGGGTTCCAATTATAAGTTGAGGGGAGCCGTATTCCCTGGTGGGATACAACTCCATCAAATTATGACTGGTGCATTCCTGCACCCTGATTGGCTAGGTGCGAAAAAACCAGACCCTATTTTTCCAGCTAATCCACCCAGGGTTTCATCCCATCTCCAAAGTCCTGCAAGTTAATCTTGATTTTCCAACTCACTGAATTTTTGTAAGCTGGTCTCAGTAACTTAGAGCCCTGATTCACCAAGATGCGAAACCAATGCAAAGTCATCACACTGCATAAATAGGGATAAATGTGCCTTCATGGATATGTTGTGCAATGCAAATTTGTCCAGTGCACAACAGTGGGCATTTTTCATCCATGACGGACCAGGCGATTTTTAAACAGGCATTTCTCAGGCTGCAAACAAGGAGCATTTTTGTTTAGAGAGCAAGGGGAATCACAATGTTAATCGATTCTAGACAGACGAAGGTGCAAATCAGAATTGGTAAACACATCTGTCCAACACAGAGAATTAACTAATAAAGTCACTTTTATGAATGTTGTTTTCCTGTGTGATAAATAGTATCTGTCTGTCTGTCAATCTGTCCGTCTGCTGAGCTATCCATCCATACATCCATACATCCATTTGTCATATCTTCAAGATTGTGGTCTATCAGATTGTTACACACACCACCTGTGCACCTTTCCTTGCCTAATAGAAATGGTGGCACTTGATTGTATAAACTATATAATTAACAAATTAAGAATCCTGAATCATAACTTGAAATTTCAGAGTAATGTATTCCCAGATCTTTTTCTGTCTTTTAAAACTTGAGGCAGCGAATGGTCTGGAAGGGCTTATTGGCTGCATTCACACACATTCTGTGAAAGGGTTTGGAATCCAGAAAGATTTTTACAGTAATAGTTACATTGTTTCACAAAAATTCCCCAAATTTCATATTGATCATTATCAAAAAAAATCTAATATTTGCTGACAGACAATAGTAAGTTATACAGAAACAGTCTGAGGAATTAAATACGCATGATTGCGTTGAAAATTTACAAAAACTAAAACCTTACTAAGCACCTTAAATCCTTTGATCATGGTTTCAAGCGAAATTGTTTAGCCATTTTACAAAACAATCAGGTTGTGCCAGGAACTTTAGCCAATTGCAAAGTCTATTGGTGATGGAATGTGATTAAGTTGGTGTTCATAGTGGATAGTCGTACACAAAAATCCTAAACTCTTCACAGGAGGCACATTTAATGAGTGGATTAAAGAGTAGTTTTTGTTCCTAGCGAACCATGCTCTCCACCTCTACTACACGTGTTTAATGGCATTCTTTAAAGGCAGTAAACGTGCTTTATCTATTGATATTTGCCTGGGAACCTTTTTTGAAATCACGAATAGTATTTATTGTGGGTAACATTCTGACTCACTTTTCAATCAGTGGTACACTAAGGGGAGCAGGATTTAAAATGTTCTTATTGCATCCTCCCATTAGTACGATAAGCATGTATTAATGTCCATTGAGTAGTAAGCGCTGTTTTTGGCCATTAGGCACACAGTTGGTCTGTACATGTTTGGTTTATTCTTGACCTCTTTTAAAGAAATGAAATGAGAGAATACCGGTCATTTCTATTAGAAAATGGAGCCGTACAAATGGATGTGAACATGCATAAGGATCTTTACCGTGTACTAACATGTTATATGATTGTGCTTCGCTGGTGGAGCTTATTGTGATTGTTCACAGTATATTAATATGTGTAATTCAGTTGTGTTCCTCCGATAAAAGTATGCATTGAAAAGATAAAGAAAGATCCGCATATGAATATGTTCATAATGCTACCTTTATCCGACAGAGATCTCCTAGAGCCCCGAGCCGTCATAGCGATGGTGCAAGTGTACGAAAGGTTTTTTCTTGCTCAGCCTAAGTTCCTTAAATGATTCAAAATCTGATCTAGAGAGGCTTTAGCTGCCTTACCAGGCACATGCAACCCAAAAAAGAATGCATAAAAATATGTTATATACATATATAGACCGGCTTTGTCTAAGCCCTCTTTAGCCATTGGTTTGTACAATGTAATTTCATTGGGATTCCACCCACAATAGCATGCAACATGGGCCAGTGGGCCAGCTCACTTCAGTCATTGGGTGTACTGCACTTTAATGACAGCATTTTGCCTCTTGTCATCTATGTGCACACCCACCTAATAATAGTGTGATGAACTGTAAGAGTAGGTTGGCCAGGTTAATGGGCCAAGCACTACCATGGTTTATTTTTCACTTTTTCTTTAGAGAAGATGACAGGCACCTTTAAATTGCATAATATTGACTTTCTTTTACTTGTAATACTTTAATATCTCTTACATAAGCATGCAAAAACTAGTTTTCAATTCCCCACTTGACAAGGCCTAACAGATTGTGTTTGCTAATGCTTGTTTGATTTTGGCTAAATATCAAACTAAGCTGTCTATATCTTAAAATTCCAAATACAAATGTAGCTATTGATAAAACATTGAAGCATTGGTTGTTCGTATTCAAATAATACTCTAATCTGTTCAATGCCATTTTACATAAGATTGCATCTTCCCAATGTCTCAGCTGCTCAGTGCTTAATTGAATTAACGATTTCCTAATTTATTTAAATCGTTCAATCCGTAAATCTTCCAAGCATTTAAAGGTCGTTTTGCTCCCAAAATTAGGGTAACACTCAGCGCTAAGCAACACCTTCCTACGATGCAACCACCTGATTACCTGACACCTTAGAGGGGCTCCCACTTTCACCACTCCATTGTTGCCCTGCCCCTTCCTTCCCCATCTTACAATGCAGGGAACATTTTGTGACAATATAAGCCCCAAATGATCACCTCAATTCCAACAGACCTTCCCTCCTTTGACCAGGGGTGTAATGCAGGCCCCTGCATCCAGTGTGGGGCAGGGATTCCCCAGCCTTTAACTCCTAAATTCGTTTTTCACTACTGCAAGGTTTACCTCTCCCATAGGATAACATTGGGTTAATTATTACATTTACTAATGAGTGATTATTGAAAGCAGTCGTTCTCACAGGTATCATTCAGTACCTTTTTTTTTTATAAACAGCCAAATCGCTGCAAGCATTCAATGCAAATTAAAGTAGCAGCAACCCAAAACCATCGACATTTGAATTTAAAAGAAGAAATATATTTAAACCTTACTTCCATTGTTGACAACAACATAACTGTTAGACCTGACATCGTTGGTGTGGTTACCCCTAACTTTTTGCCTTCACACCTCCTATTTTTGCTGTCTCCGTTCTTGCTGACCTTAGGATTCTGTGTTCTTTACTACTACTACCCAGTGCTAAAGTACTTGTGCTCATTTCCTAAAACATGGTAACATTGGCTGATGAAAAATAGGCATATTCAATTTACTTATAAGTTTCTGGTAATGTTTAATACCAGTGCCCAGGGCCTGTAAATTAAATACTGCTAGTGGGCCTTCAGGACTGATTGTGAAACCCACTTCTCTCTAAACATATCTCAGGCCTGCCATTGCAGGGACTGTACGTTTTAAACTGCCATGCTGACCTGGCAAGATAAACCTCTTTGTTAAACCAAGAGGAGCAACTGAGGAAAAAAGGAAGCGTCAAGGGCGCCCTCCACTCACAATCAGAAACATGACGCAACCCTTGTAACGCATCACATATCCAGTAGATACTTAATGGGTCCCCTCTTCTTAATTTTACCTTGGGGGAGAGGTTCTACTACATATCTATGAACTGCCCCATTACGTGTATTTGAATTAAAACCCAACCTGGTCCCATGCCTCGCTGTGAATCCTAAATGTAAGAAAAAAAGTATATATATAGGAAGTGCCTCACGTAATCAACCGTCAAAGAGCGATTGGCAGGTTCTCAACAACTTGCTCACTGTTTCATCATTGACAACTTTCCTATGTAGGCAATGAAATCAACACCCAAACAAGTGCAGAAGAATGTTGTGTGTTCCCTACATACGAAAGTTGACGATAATTAAAGAGTGAGCAGGTTGGCGAGAACCTTCCAATGGCTCTTTGGTGGTTGCTTACATGAGGCACTTTCTGAAAATGCCACTTTCAGAAAGGGTTAAAGACTAAAAAAAATCAAAAAATCTAGCCGACCATTTGTAGGCTGCTAACTTTTAGGCAGACTCAGACCGAATTCACAAATCAATTGGTCTATTACATTTAATTATTAATTTTCAATAATTTCATTTTATAAATCCTCATGACAGAAATCAGATACACATAATGTTCACATTACATCAAACCAAACAAAATTGTGACATAGTGACAAATAAGAAATAACAATAGCTTGAGATACTTTCCAGTCCAAAAACAGAAAAGACAGGTAACCCTCGGATCAAATTTTCAAGAAGCACTGAGGTTACCACTCAATGGTGGTAAAAAGCATTTCATATAATAAAGGGTTACAGAATTTGTTGCATATTTTTCCCTAAGTTGCTACACATTCTTATTTAACTTCTTCCCCTGTTGGTAAAAAGTGCCAACGCGTTTCAAGTCCCACTCTATTTACGGGGACTCTCTTCAGGGCTCCGACTGGACTCTCAAATTAATCTTTGGCATCAGTTCAAGGAAGTGGGAGACTGTTGTGGGGTTGTGATCTTGATGAAAAAGATTCTTTTAACTTCAACAGTCACCTATTCTTCAGTTTGCAGTTATGTTTAACTTGACTTGTGGCCTTGTGGTGCTGGTTTGTTTATAAACTTGCTGTTTGGAATTACTATTGTAAGCAAGTGCTTGCCGTGGCAAGTATAAAATGATCTTATTCACTCTTGTTCGTAATCATGGCTTCTTAATTGCTGTTGGATTACAAACATGTCTTAGTCATTTCTTCCGCATTCCATCGGCTCTCTGGAAACTATGTTATTGAGATGTGTACCACACATGATAGAGGTTCTTAGGTTATCCAGTATTTGGGTGTCTTTCATAGATTCACATGCCTGAATCATTCCCCGTCGTCGAGACGGGAGCCTCCGGTATATAAAAAAGTAATGTCCTAAGACATACATAAAGAGAATAGGTCTAAGGGTCTCACCTTAGTAACCTATCTAGGTCCTTATGCAGGAAGGACCAAATAGAGTAGGCTCCAGGGTCCCACCTTGGTAGCCTATCTGTGTCCTTTTGTAAAAAAGGACCAAAGTAAAAGGAACAACCAATCAGCTACTACCTCCCTCTAGAACCTTCCTGTGAGGAGCCTCAGTCTCTCAGATTTTCTACCGCACGTTGTGCTAGGGAGTCTCCACCTGAGTTCTCCTCAGGAATCTTGGATTTTCTTCTAAACTTTACAGTTTTTCGACTTTCTTTGCTATGGCTGATAGCAAAAAGAGAGCACTTTTCCGACCCTGTGCCTCCTGTGGCAAGATGAGGCTTCACGTGGACGACGAACATGAGACCTGCCTATACTGTCTCTATCCTCACCACCAGTCCATAGACTGCAGGATTTGCCGTAAATTCTCCCACAAGACCCAGAAAGACCGGGAAGGGAGACTTTTAATATGGCTGAACAGGCTTAAGGACAAACCGGAAGGCGACCTGGTCTCTGAAGGTGAGAGCATGTCTGGCGCCTCACAGTTTTCCTTGAAGAGGCCTAGGGCTTCCTCGCCTGGCCCCTCAGACACCCCTCCTAAGAAGTCCAAAAGGTCTTCAGAGGGCAAGCCTACCGTGTCTAGCAAGGACCTTCCTGTCCCCAGGAAGCAACCACTGCTTACTATGACGACGGCGACATCGGCGACCACCTCATCGCTAAAAACCGTCTCTACATCGACGACGACAGTGTCGACGACGACGGCATCGTCGGCGTCTTCCTCGTCGACGAGACTAACACCCTCATCGTCGACAGGTAGACCGCTTTCATCCTCCGCTCCGTCGACGACCAGGAGCACGCCGTCGACGACACGACCGTCGACGAGGACGTCGACGCCGACACCGTCGACGAAAGCCACACCGTCGACGAAGCCCCCACCGTCGACGAAGAGCACTCTGTCGACGACGGTGCCGACGACGAAGCAGTCGACGGCGGAAAAGCTATCAAAGGCAAAATCACCGTCGACGAGAGCGTCGTCGACGGACTTACCGTCGACGAAGACTAAAATTCAACCAATGACGGAGAGCTCCTTAATGAAGCCATCGTCACAGGCGTCGACGGCGACTGGTGCCTGGAAGGAGTCTGAGCTCCTATCACATGCTATGGACGCCCAAACATCCCATGTTACCATCAGAATCTCCAAAAAACCGATTACACCGGAGATGACATCACCTAGTAAGGTCCAGCAGCTAACGCCATCCTGCTTCTTACAGGACCAAGACATGGAGGAGGAAATGTTTACCCAGGCCACTAGTCCTTCAGACCTGATTGTCAAGTGCCAAAGTACTGACGAAGAGCAGGAGGTTGAGGAACCTGTGCCTCCAGTGGTAAATACCCAGGTTCACACTCAAGTGACTCCAATGGTGTGCCTGCCAGCCTCCTTAGTTTCAGACCTGCGCTTCCTCATTCAGGACTACAAAGAGCGGTTTCCACAAAAAGCCACTCCTGTTGTTCCGCCAACCCCGCAGCCAGCGTGTCCGTTCCTGCGCCCGTGCCACGACATAAGCCCCCTCCACTGGTTCTTCCTAGGACACAAGACCCAGCACAAGACCCCATCTCGTCCGAGGACGAGGGAAGAGAACATGAGGAAGGGGAAGTCCGAGACGACGATACAGACGTGGACGCTGACCAAGACTACGTCACTCACTCTCCAGCCTCTCCGGAGCCACAATCCTCTGAGTCTCCGCCCGCAGATATTGGAGGTTTCCACAACCTCATGGAAAGGGCAGCCAAAAGGTTCCATATGTCCATGGAAACACAGGAAACTGACTGTTTCCTTTATGATTTTAAGGAACCAACGAAGAAAACAACAAGATCGATCCCGATCATTGATTACCTACTAAAACAGGGCAAACAACTCATGCAGTCTCCAGCTTCCCTGCAGGTAGTCGTACCCAGACTGGACAAAAAATATAAAGCTACGTCGTCGGCTCCAGCATGCCTCACGGGTCACCCCAAGGCGGACTCTGTGGTCACCCAGGCGGCGCAGAAGAATTCGCGCAACCCTGCATCCCCTTTATCAACGCCACCCGATAAAGAAGGCAGGAAGCTGGATGCCGTCGGAAAGCGTTTTTCCACTACGTCTGCGACGACGGTGAAGATCGCCAACTCCATTGCCCTTCTCGGACGTTACAACCGTCAACTCTGGGCGGACATCGCGCCCTACCTTGCTGACCTTCCAGAAGATCTGAAAGCGGAAGCACACTCGCTCCTCCTCGAGGGCCAAACTTCGACTTCCGAACTAATCGACCGTGCCATTGACGTGGCCATGACTGGCTTCAGACAGCTGGCAGGCGCCGCTGTCCTAAGACGCCAAGGCTGGCTTAAGGCCACCTCTTTCAGACAGGAGATCCAAACCAAAATTCTTGATATGCCTTATGACGGCGATCATCTTTTCGGCGAGAAGATTGACGAAGCCCTCACCGCAATCAAGAAGGACACCGACACAGCCAGGGCCCTAGGTACTCTGCAATCTCGCAATCAGTCCTTTCGTACCAACAGAGGAAGAGGACAATCCTCCTATAGAGGCTCTTATCAAAACAAGTCCTCCTACTCATACTCACAGGGCAAGACGCAGTTTCAACAGCGCCAAAACCAGTCGGGACGTCAGACCTCCTTCAACAAATCGTCCTACAGAGGAAAAGGACAGAAGAGACCCGCAGGCAATCGCCAATGACTCTATCAATTGGCCAGCCCCTCCACCATCACATTCTTTGCGACTTGGAGGAAAACTTTCTTTTTACCTACAAAATTGGCGGCAAATAACAACGGACCGGTGGGTTCTACAACTCCTTCAATTCGGCCACTCTCTGGAATTCCTCTCAAATCCCCCACAGACACCACCTGTCAAGCGCCCTCACAGACACCTACGGCTGCTTCTCCAAGAACTAGCTTCCATGCTTCAGAAGGGCGCAATAGAAAAAGTCCCACACGCCCAAAAGGGGGAGGGATTCTATTCCCACTTCTTCCTAATTCACAAAAAGGGAAAGAAATGGCGACCGATCCTCGACCTGAGAGCTCTCAATGTGTTCTTAAAGAAACAGTTGTTCCGTATGGTCACACTACAAGAGATCCTGGGACTTCTGGAAAAAGGCGACTACATGACATCACTAGACCTACAGGACGCCTATTACCACATCCCTATCCTCAAGGGTCACAGGAAGTACCTCAGATTTGCAGTCGCAGGTGTACACTACCAATTCCGCGTCCTCCCCTTCGGCCTCAAATCTGCCCCACGGATCTTTACGAAATGCCTTTCTCCTGTCGCAGCCTTTCTTCGCCAGCAGGGACACCAGGTCTTCCCTTACCTGGACGACTGGCTGGTAAAGGCTCCGTCGAGAGAAGCCGCAGCCGCATCTTCCAGCGCCTGTCTGCATCTTTTCCGCCGACTAGGCTTGACCCTCAACAAAGAAAAGTCAACTTTAACACCAACCAAAGTCATCACTTTCCTTGGAGCGACCCTGGACACGGAATGCACAAAAGCCTTCCCATCACAGGAGAGAAAGTCGAAACTTATCTCCTTGGCCAAGTCAGTGGCATCCAAAAAGACTCTGACCGTCCGTATCTTCAAATCGCTCCTCGGCATGATGTCGTCATGCATTCTGCTCATCCCGCACTGCCGCCTAAAAATGCGTCCCCTTCAGGAAGAACTGACAAAACAGTGGACACAAGCTGCGGGATCCTTCGAGGACCGCATACGAGTCACCCAACCTATGATCAACAACCTACAATGGTGGAGATCAACCAAACACCTGTCGCAAGGGCTGCCGTTCCTGCTTCCGGCGCAACCACATATCATCACCACGGACGCATCCTTGGAAGGCTGGGGTGCAGTCCTGCAAGAACTACAGACCAACGGAAAATGGACGCCACAGGAATCCAAACTCCACATCAACATTCTGGAGCTAAGGGCAGTTTTCCTGGCGCTCCAATCGTTCCTCCCGCGCATCCGAAACTCCCCAGTGCTAGTCAGGACGGACAACACCACGACGATGCACTACCTGAACAAACAGGGAGGGACGCGCTCTCTCTCTCTCTCTCTCGAGAATCTCAGAGAGTTTGGAACTGGCTTCTCCAACATGGCATAACACTCAAAGCCGAATACGTTCCGGGCAAAGACAACGTCCTAGCGGACGCCCTGAGCAGAGAACAGTCTCTATCCCACGAATGGGAGTTGGATGCGGGAGCAATGGACTACATCTTCGCGAAGTGGGGGACACCACAGATAGACCTCTTCGCCACCAGGGAGAACGCCAAATGCCCAAGCTTCGCAAGCAGGCTTCCCCAACCAGGAACACTAGGGAATGCATTTTCCATAGCTTGGCAGAACGTGTTTGCTTACGCCTTTCCGCCATTCCCACTGATACCCAGAGTAATCAGGAAGATGAAATCGGAGCCCTGCACCCTGATCCTCATCACCCCATCCTGGCCGAGGCAGCACTGGTACACGGAACTTCATCGTCTATCTATCCATCCGCCTCTTCGCCTACACAGTCACCCGACCCTGCTCACGATGTCTCACGGACAGGTTCTCCACCCGAACCTGGGCCCTCTGAAATTGTCAGCCTGGCTCCTGAATACCGCGAGTTCAGCCATCTGAACATTCCGCAGGAGTGCAAAGATGTCCTGGCCAACGCTAGAGCTGACAGCACTAAAAAGACCTATACTCTCAAATGGAAACGTTTCTGCGTCTGGTGTGCGAAGGAAGGTCTGCACCCTTTCCAGGTCACCCCCCAGCAACTCCTGCCATACCTCCTACACCTGGCGCACTCCGGACTGGCCCATGCGTCCATCAAGGTCCACCTGGCAGCAATTTCTAGGTTCACTCGAACTTCTAGGGGCCCTTCCCTGTGGGCGGACAGGCTCATCAAACAATTCCTAAAGGGCCTTTTTAGGTCCTTCCCTAGACCAAAACCTGTCCCTCCAACATGGCAACTCAACGTAGTTCTTCACCAGTTGATGAAGCATCCCTTCGAGCCTATCCACAAATCGGATATCAAATTCCTGTCATGGAAGACAGCCCTCTTACTGGTACTAACCTTGGCCAGAAGGGTAGGTGAATTGCAAGCCCTCTCCATCCAGGACCCTTTCTTACAATTCAAAGAGGACAGAGTAATCCTGCGTACTAACCCACGATTCATACCCAAAGTCCCATCGGACTTCCATTTAAATGAGCCCGTGGTTCTTAAATCGTTCTTTCCGAACCCATCTACTTCGGCTGAGAAATCGTTGCACTCTTTAGACCTTCAGAGATGCCTCAAATTCTATCTTGACAGAACAAGACAATTCAGGAAGTCATACCAACTCTTTGTCGCATTCAGCAGACCTAGGAAGGGCATGCCCTTAACAAAGCAAAGTATATCAAGATGGATCTCTTCAGCTATAACTCTCTGCCATGAGAAGGCGGGGCGACCTCTGGACTCACGGGCCAAAGCCCACTCCACCAGAGCCATGTCTACGTCTGCGGCACTGTTTGCTGGAGTGCCACTCCTGGACATCTGTAGAGCGGCGACCTGGAAGTCCCCGCATACCTTCACCAGGCACTACTGCTTGGATGCTGAGCTGACGAAAGACGCAGCAGTGGGCAGAGCAGTGCTTCGCCATCTATTCCAGTGAGGTGAGCCCTCCTACTTCTCACCATCCTTGACTGGTATGCACATTTCTTTATTACTAGATTCTGCATGACATTGTATGCTGTTCTTTTTACAGTCACAAATGTTCCTTATTTGCAGGCGTATATTTTCTGTATCAACACAGAATGTGCATATTGTATTGCTTGCTACTCTGATTCAGGCATGTGAATCTATGAAAGACACCCAAATACTGGATAAGAAATGCGTTACTTACCTGTAACTGCAGTTATCCAGTATTAGTGTCTTTCATAGATTCACATGCACCCTCCCGCCTCCCCTGGAAGGACTCACCTCCCTCTAACAGGTTTACACCTAACCAATTTGCTGCGTACGAAAATCTGAGAGACTGAGGCTCCTCACAGGAAGGTTCTAGAGGGAGGTAGTAGCTGATTGGTTGTTCCTTTTACTTTGGTCCTTTTTTACAAAAGGACACAGATAGGCTACCAAGGTGGGACCCTGGAGCCTACTCTATTTGGTCCTTCCTGCATAAGGACCTAGATAGGTTACTAAGGTGAGACCCTTAGACCTATTCTCTTTATGTATGTCTTAGGACATTACTTTTTTATATACCGGAGGCTCCCGTCTCGACGACGGGGAATGATTCAGGCATGTGAATCTATGAAAGACACTAATACTGGATAACTGCAGTTACAGGTAAGTAACGCATTTCTTACACACACACACACACACAACATTCTTCTTCACTTGTTTGGGTGTTGGTTTTGTTCCCTACATAAGAAAGTTGACAATGATGAAAGAGTGAGAAGGTTGGAGAGAACCTTCCAATGGTTCTTTGGTGGTTGCTTACATGAGGCACTTTCTGACAATGCCACTTTTAGAAAGTGGGCATTTTCTTGTCTTTGCCATTTGGTGCCTGCAGCCCGTCTCTGATCATGTTACTAGTTGTAGTTGGCAGTTGAGCTTTGTTTATTCCACCTAGACAGCCACAGACAAAAGAAGTTTAGGTGTGACTTGATGGGCCACCTTGGCAGGTTGGGAGGGAGGAGCTGGGCACAGCCTCGCTTACACTTGAATAGGCTGTGTCCTGTCCCCACCCGAAAGGCTGCATAACTCCCTGTAGTGAATCTAGAACCATCGCAGAAAGGGAGGAAATTTGTGCACTTCAATAGCATCTCTTGAAGTCTCCTGCACTTCAAAGGCACCAATAGGTATAAGTACTGGACAGCAGACACCACCACTTCAGTACACTTCTGGACCTGTGGATAACATGCCAGGAAGAAGGACTGATGTGTCGCTGAATGGACTGCCACTCTGCTGGACTGCTACTCTGCTGGACTCTTGCTTTGTTTTGCTGACCTGCTGCCTGCTGCCCTCTCGCCTGGCTGAAAAGGACTGGACCTACACCTCTTGAACCGAGAACCCACAATAATTCCAAGGGCTAGTTGACTGTCCCCCTGATCTGAAGCCTCTGAAACGTAGCGTTTGCACCTGTCATCTGTGAGTCTATCCTCTTACGTGGTGCCACCCCAGTCCTGGACCCTGGGAACTGGGCCTAAGGTGCTTACAAGTGGATTTGATGCATCTTCTCTGCTGAGCAGCACATCCTTGAGCCGAGAGTGACTAAAAAGTTAAAAAAGATCCAGAACACCTTCTACGAACACGTTACAGAGATTTCCCAACACACTTACAAATACTGACCATGTTCCATTGGTTGGAAGAAGCCCGGATTCCCCTGGATCTAAAAGCTCAAAGTCATCAGCAAAGATGTTTTTTGTTATTTGCATTTTAGTGAATTATATCTCCTACCAGCAAGGGACATATATCCTGATTGTTTGAGAGCACAGGCTTGTCGCAGGCAGTTTTTTTTTAAACAAAGGGATAACAATTGGTTTCTTCAAATCATTCATACCCTCCACCACTTAAATGGGGCAGTTCAGCAAGTTGTTTACATGGACCTAAGTACTGACACCTTTAAGTAAATATAAAAATACAATGAAACATTAACCTAAATATACATAAAAAGTGTTGTCCATGTAAACTCTATTTTGAGTCCCAAATGTCTGAAAAAATCGGCAATGTCAACCAAGCTAGCACTGGTATGAAAACTCATTTAGATGGGTACCTTTGCCACAGCTAGTATTGATTGGTCCAGCCAAGGTTTGTTACGTTTATGCAAAACTATAACTGAACTTCCTAAAAACATAAAACTTTATGCTGAACCTTGTGTCTGATATACAGGAATGTGGCCAAACTTTAGATGCACAAAAACATAATCCGAAACTGAATTTGCAGATATTTAGACCCAAAGAGTGAAACTTGAATCATGGAAAATGAAGTAATATTAAGTGTGTTCCTAACTTGGGAACGGAACATCTCATATGTCCTGAGGATGTACAGGAAGGTTTGCAATAAGAAAAAAAAAATAAGTGGGAAGAAAATAAAATTAAAAGAAATAAATGTGCAATTGCACATTTCTGCCTCACATAGTATGGGCAGATTGCTTATCAGGTGAGGTATTATCAAAAATGCAGTGCAGGTGCAATGAGGCATTTTGGCATTTAACAAGGAGCCTCAGATGCTTGTGAATCCCTTTCAGAAATACAGATAGTGCTGGCACACACGTAGCGTCGGCACAATTTCAAGGGGGCATTTAATTATTTGGTGGTGTGTGGTGCCCTGAAAAGTAGGAAACATTTTGAATATTCACATGTAGGTAAGAGGGTAGAACAGTCTACCGCTAGGAGTGTTAGTAAGTGCCATTTGCTTATGCACACAATTTATACAGGCGTAGGTCAGAAAT